>NC_055959.1:38115779-38133279 GCF_018492685.1 Alosa sapidissima | reverse complement strand
ACGATAAGCTAAACAACAACATTAGAATGTTAGATGAGATAAACAACAGTGATAACATGAGGGTGAATGAGAGATGAATAACGAGGTTAGACTAGATGAGATGAGAGAGAGAAACAGAGAGTGAGAGTTATGCCTTTGAAAGAGCAGTGTGTGTGTGTGTGTGTGCATGGTGTGTGTGTGTGTGGTGTGTGTGTGCGTGTGTGTGTGGTGTGTGTGTGTGTGTGTGGTGTGTGTGTGTGTGTGTGGTCTGTGTGTGTGTGTGTGTGTGTGTGTGTGCATACTGAGTCTGCTGAGTGTCTTCTCTAGGTTTAGGTCAATGTGACATGACAGTCCAGATTAACTGGATCATTTTCTGTGTTATCTTGTTGAAAGTAAGATAATGACCACGACATAAAATACCCCCCCCCCCTCACACACACACACCCCACACATACCCTGCTAACATCATAGCTCTTATTTATAGAGTCTTATTGTGTGTGAGTGAATATGACCGTAGATATTTTTATGTGTGTGTGTCTTATGTGAGAGCCCATGTGTGGATAGTCAGTCTCATTTCTTGTGTGTGTGTGTGTGTGTGTGTCTTCTAGGTTATGTAACAGAGAGCTCTTTAGGGTGTCTGAAGAGTGAGACGAGAGACCTACAGTAGCGTTTTTATTTGTGTGGAACATTTATGACCCCAATGCCTCTTTTATGTTTTATTTCATTTGTTTATCGATTATAGCCGACACTTTTATCCAAAATGACTTACATATGTCATATACATTATTACAAGGGCCAAAGTGACTTACATATGTCATATATATTATTACAAGGGCCAAAGTGACTTACATATGTCATATATATATATCATTACAAGGGCCAAAGTGACTTACATATGTCATATAAATTATTACAAGGGCCAAATGGACTTACATATGTCATATAAATTATTACAAGGGCCAAAGTGACTTACATATGTCATATATACATTATTACAAGGGCCAAAGTGATTTACATATGTCATATATACATTATTACAAGGGCCAAAGAGACTTGTATATGTCATATACATTATTACAAGGGCCAAAGAGACTTGAATATGTCATATAAATTATTACAAGGGCCAAAGTGACTTACATATGTCATATAAATTATTACAAGGGCCAAAGTGACTTACATATGTCATATAAATCATTACAAGGGCCAAAGTGACTTACATATGGAATATATACATTATTACAAGGGCCAAAGAGACTTACATATGTCATATATATATCATTACAAGGGCCAAAGTGACTTACATATGTCATATATACATTATTACAAGGGCCAGTGCTCCCTGGCGCAACTCAGGGTAAAGTGCCTTGCTCAAGGCACAACAGTGGCAACTAGGAATCGAACCCACAACTTTTTTCTGGCTACTGCATGCTATCCCAGCTCCTTATCCACTACACTACCACCACCACCGTCTTCCCCCACATATAAGGCCTGCCCACAATGACATTTACGACAATGAGCCAACGATAGAAATGCTGACAGCCAATTCTCGACGTCACAGCCACGTCATTCCTCCTGGAAGAAAGCATTATCTATGGGCTGCACTGGGTGCAAACAATTAGTTAATTGAAAATACATAAAACTATTATGATTAGCTAGATGTCCTTGAATTTCCCCTGGGGATCAATAAAGTATCTATCTATCTATCTATCTATCTAGATAGAATGGCAAAAGTGTTCTAGTGTGAAGTTGACGACAGCTGGATTGAATGAGTGCCCCAACAAACTACCAGCTGGTTAATAGAAAAATGACCTGCCTATATGGCTGACTATTCGGTGATATTCTTCAGTTCACTTCAGTTGTCCGTGCGTATGTTTTCAACGAAAGTGGCAACAATGTCGAGAATTAGAATCCATCAAATTTTAGCAATCACATATGTGATCATGAGGAATGTTCCATAAGCTTTCCTTATCTTTGGTCATATCTTTATAGTTACTGCTGGCTCACCACTGAAACTTTGACAGATCAAAACATTTGATCAAAGTGTTGAATACTGTATATCACATAGCGGTTACAAGGTAGGCAGAGGCGGACAGAGTACACAGCTTCATTACTTGAGTAAAAGTACAGATACCCTTTGCTAATTTTTACTCAAGTACAAGTAAAAGTACAACAGTCAGATGTCTACTTAAGTAAGCCAGTGATGGGCCGTATTTCTAATACATGTATTTAAAATACGTGTTTCAAATACAAAATACTATACACTTGAAGCGAAAACTATCATTAACTTGTTCAGAAAATTGAAATAGTCTGGCGAGGTGGGGCCACAGGTTGGCACATGGACCTGCTGCGTCTTCATCCATTGTTTTTTCCCTTTTTTTTTAGAAGTAACGGGTACTCACGGTTACGGATAGAAATGTAGTGGAGTAAAGAGTACAATATTTGCCTCTCAAATGCACTTGAGTAAAGTCATGAGTACTCCCCAAAAATGATACTCGAGTAAAGTACAGATCCCTCAAAATTGTACTCAAGTACTGTACTTAAGTAAATGTACTCCGTTACTGTCCGGCTCTGAAGGTAGGTAAGATACTTTGGATAACATTAAAAAAAAAACATAAATGTAAACTGTAAAATGTGATAAAACCAAAGAAATACAAAATTCAGTTGAAAATATGGACCTGATGTCCATCTGAGGATTTGTGTGTGAGTCCGACTCGTGGGGAAAGAGATGGAGACCTGTCAGTAGTCCACTGAGAGTCCACGTCTGGAAAGAGAGAGAAAGAGAGAGAGAGTCTACTCATTGATCTCTTTCATTAGTTCACCCATTTGGGTGTGCCCTGAGGACCGTGTAACAACAACGATAGTTTAACCTAGATAAACAACGTTTTATCAACGTTTTATTATCTTATTGCTTTAAACCTCTGCCCAGGTCTTGGAACTCCGGGCATGAATTCAATTCTTCTTTTGTTATTGTTATGCAACCCTAAGTTTTGTATTTGTTTCTGTCTGATAACATCTGCAATCTGTTCATCTGCATGCTCTCTACTCCCCGCAAGAGAAAGGGGTGTCCTTGAAATCTAGTGCAGAGACCTGACTATCTTCTGAACATTACTATTGACTGAGCCACTCAACTATATCTGCAATGGCACAATGTCTCTCTCTCTCTCTCTCTGTCTTTTGTTTAATCACTAGTTGTTCTAACGAACTTGGATCCCCGCCACACACACACACACACTTATGGCTTCCTGATTGGCACAGACATGATAATCACTAAATGAACATGAGAACAAAGCGGCCCTCAACTGTTTCACTCTCTCAGTGCACAGAGGCTCCACATACCCCCTTAATCAATAAGCAATTTTCTGAACAGCAGCTAACTTTAGCCTGTCGTCAGCCCACACACACTTCCTGAGTCATAATTTTCCTCATCCTTAACAATGAAGCACATCTACACCTCACCCTAAACCACACACAGACACACAGATACACATACACATTCATACACACACAGACACACACACACAGACACACACACAGACACACACACACACACAGACACACAGACAGACACACACACACACACACACACATATACACATACACACACACACACACACACACACACACACACATAAACACACACACACACACACACACAGACATACACAGACACTATTTCTCTAGTACTAGTAGTATCTGCTGCTGCACATATGTGACTCTGTGATTGCTGCTGCTCTATTGATGAACAGGTCGATGGATTGCCTTGTTATTCCAGACTGGTGTGTTCATCTCTTCTTCATTGAAATCATGAAAAGATTGCAAATGGCTGCATACTTTTGCTTTATAAGGTGCAAATCTGTCCACGGTCATGATCAGGAAGTCGCTCCTGGGCCTGCACAGGGGGCAGCCGTGGCCTACTGGTTAGTGCTTCAGACTTGTAACCGGAGGGTTGCCGGTTCGAACCCTGACCAGTAGGACCGGCTGAAGTGCCCTTGAGCAAGGCACCTAACCCCTCACTGCTCCCCGAGCGCCGCTGTTGTTGCAGGCAGCTCACTGTGCCGGGATTAGTGTGTGCTTCACCTCACTGTGTGTTCACACGGATTGGCATAAATGCAGAGACCAAATTTCCCTCACGGGATCAAAAGAGTATATATACTTATACTTATACATACCTCTTTGGCCAATAGTAAAAGCTACTCAGGCTGTGACCTCTAGAACCTGATCACAGAACTATGGAACCAGACAGGATCTCTCGCTCAAAGCCGTGGACAGACTCAATCACTCATTCACACACTCGGACAGACATAATCACTCACTCACACTCTCAGACAGAAACAATGACATTCACACACTCAAATAGACACAATCACTCATTCACACACTCAAACAGACACAATCACTCATTCACACACTCAGACAAAAACGTTTATCCATTCTTCCATTCTCTTGCGTAGATACAATCACTCATTCTGATGTCCCCACAGAAATGATCACTGGTTCTGATGCCCCCCTAGACACGATCACTCGTTCTGATGCCCCCACAGAAATGATCACTGGTTCTGATGCCCCCCTAGACACGATCACTCGTTCTGATGCCCCCACAGAAATGATCACTGGTTCTGATGCCCCCCTAGACACGATCACTCATTCTGATGCCCCCACGGACATGGTCACTCATTCTGGATCCCTTCATCCTCTCTCTCTCTCTCTCTCTCTCTCTCTCTCTTTCTTTCTCTCTCTCTGTACCCCTGATGGGATCATGGAAATAGAAGGGGGACGTGTGTGTGTGCGTGTGTGTGTGTTTGTGTGCGTGTGTGTGTGTGTGTGCGTTTGAGTGTGTGTCTGTTTGAGTGTCTGAGTGTGTGTTTGTGTGTACAGTATGTGTGTGTTTGTGAGTCTGTGGATGTGTGTGTCTGTGTTCGTGTTTGTGTGTGTATTTCTGTGGATGTGTGTGTGTTTGTGTGTGTGTGTGTGTGTGTGTGTGTGTCTGAGTGTGTGTTTGTAAGTCTGTGCGGCGTGTGTGTCTTGATGAGTCAGCCTGTCAATCCAAGTGCTGTAAGTACAACACAGGGGGTGTCTTTCAGGGTAGGGGGTAAAATTGCAGACTGATTATTCTATTCGTCACCACTGCATATGTGTCTGTGATGTGTGTGTGTATGTGTGTGCGTCTAATGAGTCTTCGGTACCCAAGTGATTTGATTCATGGGGTATTTTGAGCAGGCAGTGGAAAGTTTCGAAAGACACAGTTTGAGCAGCTGTCACTGTGAGTCATCACCAGAAAGCAAAGCCTCAGAGGACACACACATACACACATAGACACACACACACATACACACTAATTCACATACACACACACACACACACACATAAACACACACACACACACACACACACACACGCTCATTCACATACACACATACAAATACACATACACATACACACATACTGTACACACACACACACACACACACACATACACGCTTATTCATATACACACATACAAATACACATACATACACACACACACACACATACACACAGAGAGAGACACACACGTTCAAGCACACACACACATACAAATACACCAAGGGCGTAGGTTTGGTCTGAGCTTTCGTGGGGACACTACCCACTGACCCCCCCCCCCCCCCGAAAAAAAAGCCACTCAACTCTTTCACCAGCCACTATAGATATATAAAATGATTAAAATGTGCTACTGTTCAACTATCCATGATTAAAATGTGCTACTGTCCAACTTGATCTAACTATACTGTGTAGCCTACATAATCTGATTTTAATATGTACAGATATGTAGGCTATATTTAACATTTAACATTTATTTTCAATTTGGTCTGTTATGAAATCATGCATTGACCCATTTAAGCACAGCTCAGTTTTAAGAAACTTAAATACATGCATGCTTACTGTAGCATTTTGTGAAAAGAAATCATTAAGGCTAAATTGACAGACTCTTAACCGTGAGCTGCCTGTATATTCTCTGATTCTAATATTTACAGATATCTAGGCGATGTAAGCACAGCTCCGTTTTAAGAAATGCTTAATTTGTATTTTGTATATTTAGTATATTCTTTTTCTACTACAGTCCTTATTGCTTAGTTGTGTTTTTTATATTATATACTTTTAATTACTTTTGCTGCTGTTATTGAATGTGTGTGTGTGTTGTCTGTATGCTACTGTGACCTTGAATTTCCCCTAGGGATCAATAAAGTATCTATCTATCTATCTATCTATCTATCTAAAGCCGAAAGACCATGTTGAATTTTGCTATAATTTATTTCAAAACCGGATTACTCTGGAACAGCTCAACTATACACGGGAATGCATTACACATCTGTGTTTGGTAAGGTCTGCTGTTTATTCTGATATATGGTTTGTCATGTGTTGCGTGAAGAGTGTGTAGGCCTATGATATTCCACCGAGACGAATGGATGTGGAGATGGGCGCAGAGAATAATTATGACCGCCGAGCAGCGAAGCGGCGGTCATATAGGTTTAGTCAGATTTTTTAATGAATTAATTCATTTATTTTTTCTTTTTCGCATGCCCAAATTTCCGTCAATGATTCCCGGGACACTGAAAGACCGGGGTACACAAAACTTGGTGGGCATGTACCCCCACATGGATAGCATGGAACCGTCATTTTTCGTTTTGATCTGTAGCCCCCCTGCTGGACTGGACCCCCCGAAAGGAGGGTAGGGCAGACACAGTTCTCTGTGAATATCTTGAGAACTGTAGGGCCTAGGATGACCATTTTTTTCCGTATGTTTGCCTCCAGGGGTCATGTTAACCCATTTTATGTGCACACATGTGCACAAACAGATACACACACACACACACATACATTCACAGTAATCATACGTATGACACATACTCACACAGTAGACATATGTACGCTTGCATGCACAGGCACATACGCAGGCACACACACAAGCACGCACACACACACACACACACACACACACTCACACACACACACACTTACATACACACACACCCACACACATAACATAAACATAACACAAACAATCAAGAATTTCTCAGAATTATGAACAGGCAAGATGGAGGTGGGGTTGTATAAAATGAATTTTACATGTGAAATCTATGAACTAATCATGTTTTGGTACTTGTTGTCTAGCAGATACCAGTGAGAATTGAGTGTGGATAATGCAATTTAGTGATACAGTTTGAATCATATAGGCCTAGCGTGATTTATTTTTGTGGAAAAAATGTGCTGGACTGGGCGGCGGTCATATTTTGTTCCGCTCTGCGGTACATCTAGTTATAGGTAACTTCAAATCAGTGCGATTTACCCTTATAGGCTACTGCACATTACAAGATTACGAGATGATCCGCAGCACTGAAGTGAGAAATTATTTAACTCTTTGTGTAGCGCATGTGAGTGCTTTCCCCCCCATTTAGGGCTGGGATAAACGATTATTTTTTAAACGATTAATCTAGCGATTATTTTTTCGATGCATCGATTAATCTAACGATTCATTTTTTCAGTCCAGCTTTGTCCTAGAGTGCCAGCAATCTAGACCATTGTTGATGATTTTTGTACAGCCACAGCATATTCTGTGTTATAGCTATGAACACATGCAATAGCTCGATTAAAAGGTGAGACTTTAAGCTCTCGGTGGGTGCAAACCGTGTATTTCTACACGCCTCTGTTCCTGAGAAATCCCAAGCTAAACAGTGGCTAGTTTTCATTAAAATCGCTGTTTTTTTTTAGAAATGGAGATATAACATCTTTCATGAAATATGAAGTGTTGCCTGTTACTTACTTGTGTGAACTTTCCGGGAAGTGATCAGCGAGACCTGGCGAGACTGCCACCTAGTGATAGACCAACGAAAATGGCCTGGTTTTGACCTGACGTGCATGCGTCACTGATTCGACCCAAAGCGGCAACCGAGTTATGATAAAATGTCCAGATTGTGCGTTTTCATGAGTTTCACGATCGTCATATATTTCATTTCCATTCATCACAGAGTACCCAAAATCACATATAAGGTGTGTTAGAGTGTCTAGTTTCGTAATTTAAAAAAAAAAACTAAAAACATAATATTACGTTTTTGGCACTCAACGCATGGGAAGGAAAAACGTAATATTACACTCAATGAGTTAACATTGCAATATATGTTTATTGCTCTTAAGATTCCAAAATAAAAGACTATACAAGTGCAAAGTAATGCATTCTTAGTCAGAGGTAGCATTTAATAAAGTTCAGTAGTGTATGTCTAATGTCATTTTAAGACGTTCGTGTGGGAATCCTTGCATTAACACAGTTAAAAGGCTGCTGATGTGTGGATGCAATTCATAACGTAGTTAGTTCAAATAACGGTTCGTACTTCTCCTTTGGACAAGCACTTTTGAGTCTTGGAAAACACTTTATGATGTTTTATAAACAAAGTTCGGGTGGAGCCTTCGGGATGATTGACAGCAATTAACTCACCCACTGCCGCCGCAGGGTAGGCCTATTTAAGCCAACCTCCTTTTCCATACGTCACACGCTCCGACGTTCGCGAAATCATTCAGTCTGCGTATCGTTCGCATTGACAAGACAGCTCTCATGGAACTGGAAATCCACCCAGCGCCAGCAAGGCGTTGACCCTACCCACTGGACAGTGGCTCGCATCCGCAGCACTCTCCATTCCCGCGGCATCGCGTTCCGTATGTCGGATAGGAAGTTCCATCTCCTCCGCCTTCTAACGCAGTCGGATAACCCGGTCTTTTCGCCCTCCCGCTCCCTCACTTTGTTTTCCTCCCCAGACCAGGAAGCAAGCTGCTCCTTCTGGCATCCCGACGCGGTTCCTTCCGCCGGCCATTCAGCCGGACGAAGCACACACCACCAGCCACCTCGCGAACCGGGCACGCCGACAGCACTTTCCGGCACCACACGCTTCAGAGCGTATCATTCCGCTGTTTCAGCCACAGCCACAGCCACTGCCACGTCAGCGGCTCAGGCCCATTCCCGCCGCATCTCCGCCGTATTTCCGGGTCCAGCCCCACTCTTCCAGACGGCCCCGGTAGCGACAGCGTCGCTACTCTCCCCCACTCCTTCTTTCCCTCCCCCATCCACCTCCCCTAGCCAGGACTCGGTCCAGGCCTGCCCCACCTCCAGTCGTTCCGACGACTGCTCCCTCCCTCCCCCCTCTCCCCCCTCCCCTTTCCATTCCGGGAGCCACGTCTGTACAGCACGCCTCAACTCACGAAGCGTCAGCTCGAAGAGTCACCTCACTAGTTCCCCATCTCTCTTAGGAGTTAGCGAGCACCTGGTCTCAGTCGGCGCCGATAGCGACAGCGTCGCTACTCCCCCCTAACCCTCTTTCCTTCCCCGTCCCACTTCCCGCGACCCTGTCCCAGGTTGCTCCCCTTCCGGTCGCGTCAGCGACCGCTCCCTCCCTCCCCCCTTTTCTCCCTTCCCATCTCTTCCCCGGCTCCGCGCTAGACCAGCCCGCAGCAGCGGGTCATCAGCACTCCGCGAGTGCTTCGGACCACGACGTCCCGTTCCGGCAGCAAAACTATTCTTTAGCCACAGCACAGGCCCTGCCACCGCCTCCTCACGCTGCATCATTCGAACCACCACCCGTCACAGCGTCCACCAGGAACCTCATCTTGTCAGGTGCAGACGTAGACCTTTCTACCATTCTTCCCTCCCTTCCTATTCCCTCTCATAACCGGGATCTAGTTTGCGGCGAACTGGTTTTTCTCTAAAAAATTCTGGCCCAGCATCAAAAACCCTGTCATTTCCCGAGTTCACCGTAGCTTTTACCAACTACACAGAAGTCGTCTGTTTCGTGTTCTCCAGTCGACGCAAATGACTAAGCTAAATGACTACCTGGCCATCATCGCCGGCCTAGCCGTATCCTACGGTGGAGCTCATTTTCATACGTAGGCTACCACCGGCTGTTTTCAGCAAAATGCGCTGCCAGAGTCGGCCTCTGGAACTAAAACCCCTACTGGGGCGCGCTCGATATGGAGCTCCATAACCGCGTTTTCCTAGGACTTAAGCCATCTTGTCCCCTCTGCAATAGCCCCAGTCACGGCGCGGTCGAGTGTCCACTAGTCAACTCATTCCCCAGGGCCGCCCTTTCATCTCGCATCTCCTAAACTGCGCTCAGCAACCCCATCTCTCGAAGACGTCGTATCTCTAGATGCCCAGTGTCTGGCTGATATCAAACTCTGGAGGATGTTTTAGACGAATGGAATGGTCTGTGCACGTTCTACGACGACTGCCAATCATCTCCAGAAGAGCTCCAGTTGTACACCGACGCAGCCCCCTCAACAGGCTTCGGAGGCTTTTTCAAAGGGCGCTGGTTTGCATCCCCGTGGCCACTAGAGTTCAGAGAGCTAACAACTGGAAACGAATCGTCAGCCGTGTTCGAACTCTACCCCGTAGCCATCACGGCCCTACCTGGGGGAATGAGTGGACCTCCAAGAGTGTGATAATCCACAGCGACAACGAAGCCGTAGTGCACGTCATTAATAACTCGAGCTCAAAATCGCCTGCGCTTTCCCCTCTTATTAGGCGTCTAATCTGGATAGCAGCCAGCTACCAGCTTATTATAAGAGCCGCGCACGTCCCCGGTTGCCACAATGGAATTGCCGACTCTCTCTCTCGTCTTAAATTCCAGAGATTCAGAAGCTCGGCTCCAGAGGCGGACCCGTACCCTACTCCACTCCCCAGCTTTTCGGAGACCATCTTCCCATAAACCACCCCCTCAGCTATCTTCAGCCCATCACGGCCGACCTAGCCCTTCAAGCCCTCGCACCCAGGACCATGCAGTCCTACTGGACTGCTTGGTCGTGCTTCAAACAGTTCCACGCAAAGCACTCACTACCATTTCCCAGTTTCGATGCAGTCACCATATCATCATTTATCACCTACGCCCACACTTCACTCGGGATCAAAGTTTCTTCCATTAGAGTCTACCTAGCTGGCATTCATTTCTTCTACAAACGCCCCCACGGCTCCGAATGCCCCTTCTCCGACACCAGGATAGGCTTGTTAATTAAAGGTATCCGTAGGCAACATCCAGTCCCCCAAGACTCCCGCCTTCCCATTACCTCAAGCATTCTCGCCACCCGCCTCGCTACCCTTCGCAAAGGGTCATGTCACCGCATTCCGATTCCACCATCTCCGTTATGTTTCTACTGGCCTTTTTGGGCTGCTGAGATGTAGCGAGTTTACATGCCCTTCGTCTCTCTTCATTCCCGATGTCCACCCGTGCATCGCAGATCTAGAGCAGCTAGACCAAGACACCATTCGATTTACCATCAAACAGAGTAAAACCGATCAGTCCCGAAAAGGACACTCCATATCCACTTAACTCCGCCTCAGATCTTCAGCCTTTCCAATACCTATCTCACTACATCTCATATCGGTCAGCTCAAGCTTCGTCTACTAGCCCGCCCTTCGTGTCAGACGAAGGGCTACCCATCACTCGCCACAGATTCCAGACACTCTTAAAAACCATTCTAGTCAAATCTGGTTTTCCCGCGGATCGCTACTCCGCACACTCTTTCAGGATAGGAGCTGCCACAACAGCTGCGCTCAACGGCTTATCGGAGCAACAAATTAAAATACTGGGCCGTTGGTCCTCGGATGCCTACCAGTCTTACATCCGCTCCAATCTAGCGGATTTACGACTCGCTCAGCAAGCACTTATGTAGTTGGTAGCGGCCTTTCTCTGTGATCTTTTGGGGTGCAAGCGGTCATCGCTCTATCGCGATATCCGCTCCAGGCACTCCAGGACCACGGACAGCTACCTTGCCAAACACGCACTTCTCCCATACATTCTAGTCTAGCTGAAGCAATCATATAGAAGGGCGAACTAGTGAAATGATGTTTTATAAACAAAGTTCGGGTGGAGCCTTCGGGATGATTGACAGCAATTAACTCACCCACTGCCGCCGCAGGGTAGGCCTATTTAAGCCAACCTCCTTTTCCATACGTCACACGCTCCGACGTTCGCGAAATCATCCCCCCTCCTCCCCCTACTCCTCCATTTCACCAATTGCCCTGTTACTCATCCTCCTTACACAGGGGGGTGCAAGCGGTCATCGCTCTATCGCGATATCCGCTCCAGGCACTCCAGGACCACGGACAGCTACCTTGCCAAACACGCACTTCTCCCATACATTCTAGTCTAGCTGAAGCAATCATATAGAAGGGCGAACTAGTGAATCCATTTACATCGGGATTTTGCAAGCATTCAGAGTCAATAAAATGAGCCTGAGTAACGAATACAAGCAGCTGCAAGTAAGCATGCTAAACTTGACATCCAAACAGTATTCTAACGTTAGCTTTGAAATTGCATACTGTAACTTAACTTAGTTTAGTCTCCTCAATGTACTATGTTGTGATAAGACCTTAGCAGAGTTTACCTCAACTTTAATGCCGCAGTTTTGAACAAATTTGCGCAGCATGGTCACGATGCTAAGCGGATTTTTTAGCAATTTAGCCCACTGCGTTCTATGCAGTGCTTCTATGTGGCAACAACAATCCTTCAACAATCGTGAATAATTTGTTAAATCACATGCAGAGGAGCAGCGGGCTCGTTACGACAGAGAGCAGGCGGGGCGAGGATATGCTGTGTGAGTAAAAAGTGCAGCTAAATGAAATTATCTTATCTTTAATTTAAATAGTAGGACTACAACATAGAACATCAATGTGTGGTGGCCGGTTTTGATTTTGTGGTGCCCAGCCACAGATTAGTCAATGTATGGAAAACACTGTAGGTGTAAAATTAAAAATATTTAGCAGCACATGTTATGCTTGACGAATCGACGCTCATATTTTGCGTCGACGTCATCTATGTCTCACACACACACACACACACACACACAAACTCTCACACACACACACACACACATGCACACACACACACACACACACACACACACACACACACACACACACAATCAATCACACTAGTCCTCCTCATACTACTCTCTCTCAATTACTCATTTTCACACACACACTCACAAACACACACACACACACACTGCTGACTGTCAGAAGCTCAAACATACATACCGCATACATCACTAGACATAACAAATACGTAACTCGTGTATCATTGCAAACAGGATAAACAGCTGATCGCTTGACTATCGTGAAGAATGACAATCGAAGCCGGATGATATATTACATGCTTACGAACACACACACACAGTAACACACAGGGTGTTACAGTAACACCCTGTAGATACGCACGCACAGATTGGAACAGACTGGACTTAATGACACAGCTGACATAAAGACATAGGCTGCTGAATACGCACAGGCTGTTCTTTATACGTGGGAAAAGTACACACGCACACACACACACACATGTATGCATCAGACATGCATCAGACAGTGAGATGGAAAGATTGAGGATGGTTCTTGGAACACACACTAAGGTATCTGGTTACATGTGCACACACACACACACACACACACACACACTGGAGTCAGTAACCTCTGCGGAGCTTTTACACATGCGTGAGTGGACACTTGGCGGCCATTTCCAGAGTGACCAGGTGACCAGGTTCATACGGTGTGCCTGAACCAGGTGTTGAGGAAGTGAGAGAGAACTTTCATACAGACATACAAATACATTCTCTCTCTCTCACACACACACACACACACACACACACACACATACAGAAGTAAACACACACATATACACACACACACTTATCCGTACACACACACACACCCCTCCCATTTTGGCTGAGAGCCAGTATTCTGTGAGCGCATCAAAATTGTTGAACGAAGTAGCCTACACGTTAAAATTGTGGCGGGTAATGAGTCTATCTATTTGTATCGGAAATCCCCCACCCGAGTTGGAAAGTGTAAATCTCCCAGCTATTTCACGAGACACACCCCCTTTTGGTCGGAATTCCCACTGCCCACCTCGGGGCTCCTGAGCGTGCACCGAGCTGAACGTGTGACTTGAAAACAAAGATGGCTGCGCCCATAATTGCTGAAGTTGAGATGTATTTTCTTTGTATTTGTACTATATTGGTCGATTTAATGTTGATTTTAAATGCTCTTACACACTTGATTACATTACTGCTTTAAACCGGTTAAATACACTGCCCAGTCTTGCTGTGCGTGCAATACAATGTAACGTTTTGTTTTAGCTGCTTTGCTAAAGAGGCTAACAGGAACAGGCCTAGGCTACTACTGCTAGCCGCCGACTGCCCCTCATGGTTTGAGCAAAACGCGACAGCACTTGTTGAAATTAAAATTGTAAGTGTGATGAAGCTGGAATATGAATGCAAGTGTAAATCATCCTGTAGCTTGTTTAGATGAGCCACAAGCTTGCTCTCGTGTTCTAGGCAAGCGCCCAGCACTACCAAGGCAGCTGCTGCCCTGTTCTTTCCCGCAAAGACAAACTGGAATGCTAAAGTGCTACAAGCCAGGCAATTACGTCACGTTCGTGCATACAACTCAAGCAGTCCGAGCCAAATGGATAGCGGCATAAGCACGCATACAGAGCAGAGGGACAGTGAGCAGCTACATGATAACAAGAACTCAGTGATGGAGCAGGTATGTGTGACATGCTATGCTGACGATGATGATTATGATGACTTATTATGTAATTGCGATAATATAATGGTATGGTAAAGATAACATAAAGTAAGCCCGTCGCCCACTGCTATGATCACAACATACGTTTTCTACATGAATAATGTTGTTACGTCATTAGACAGATTAATCAGTTGCTGTCAGATGCTCAAAATTCAACATCGACAGCATGAGTGGTTGGTCTCTCAAAGTAGAGCGTTGATAGGGTTCTATCTCGCAAGCATTCCCTTGGTAAAGATGGGCTAAAAGACTGTACACTGACAGAAACATCAAGTCATTCCTGCACAAGGTAACTAAGCTATAAGCTATATGATGGGCTGGGGAAGGACAGAAAGGGACTGTGTTCATGTACATGTAGCTCTGCTGTTCTAAAATGTAACAGCAATGTAGGTAGTTAGCATAGCCTACTGGAATCAAATATTTGCAGCAACTGGCAACCAAGTTACCCTGTTTATCTTTAACAAGGTTTACCACAATCTAGGTTATTTAGCTCTTACAGTATATTTTGGTGCTTCTATCAATTGAGGATCATATACCTAGTTTAAATGTATTGAATAATTTTAAATAATACTTTGAATTCTAACAGAAACTTCCCTTTCATAATTGCTTGTATACTTGAATATTCCTAAATTGTGCCTAAAAAATCATCATTCAATATGACACACACACACACACACACACACACACACACACACACACACACACAGACACACGTCATAACCAAACTGCATAGCATGACACGCATGACACACACACACACACACGCACACACACAGATACAGACACGTACGTCACTAACCAGACTGCACAGCATGACACACACACACACACACACAAATGTACCTCATGGACCAGACATCAGAGGATGACACAGCAGCACTGAGAATTAACATGAGATAAGGGCACCAGTCACTGTTACACACACACACATACACACATTACACTGTTACACATATGCAAACACGCTACTGTTACACATATGCAAACACGTTACTGTTACACATATGCAAACACGTTACTGTTACACACACATATGCAAACACATTACTGTTACACATATGCAAACACGTTACTGTTACACATATGCAAACACGTTAATGTTACACACACATATGCAAACACGTTACTGTTACACACACATATGCAAACACGTTAATGTTACACACACATATGCAAACACGTTACTGTTACACACACATATGCAAACACGTTACTGTAACACATATGCAACCACGTTACTGTAACACACACACATATGCAAACACGTTACTGTTACACATATGCAAACACGTTACTGTTACACACACATATGCAAACACGTTACTGTAACACACACATATGCAAACACGTTACTGTTACACATATGCAAACACGTTACTGTTACACACACATATGCAAACACGTTACTGTTACACACACATATGCAAACACGTTACTGTAACACACACATATGCAAACATGTTACTGTTACACACACATATGCAAACACGTTACTGTTACACACACATATGCAAACACGTTACTGTTACACACACATATGCAACCACGTTACTGTAACACATATGCAAACACGTTACTGTTACACACACATATGCAAACACGTTACTGTTACACATATGCAACTACGTTACTGTTACACATATGCAAACACGTTACTGTAACACACACATATGCAACCACGTTACTGTTACACACACATATGCAAACACGTTACTGTAACACACACATATGCAAACACGTTACTGTTACACATATGCAAACACGTTACTGTTACACACACATATGCAAACACGTTACTGTAACACACACATATGCAAACACGTTACTGTTACACATATGTAAACACGTTTCTGTAATAATGCATCCACCTTCACAGCAAACCCTCCACACTAGAGATGTGCGGATGGGCTATTATTTCAACCGTAACTGCATAGCAAAACTTATCATCCATCCGCACCAACGTTTTTTGATCAATTTTCAAAACCGCACCCGCCCGCCATCCGCTGGTAGTTTTAATGTATATGGGTGATGCGGTGCTGCTGACGTGAGGCTAGAAAGCTCTTGCCTGTTCTAGAAAGACTGATCCAATGCAGCAAATATATTAAAAGGCTAAAGTCCTACATTGGCTACGTTGTAGCCTATCCCCAGAATATCAGCAGCAAACTCACTCTCTGTCTCGCAAAACAGTCTCCAAATAAAACGCACATCGGCCTGTAGCATACAATTTTTTCATTGTAATAAAAAACGGCACATCATTTCAACATGCTGCTATTTAGCCTACTAATTAATGCCTAGTGTACTTTATTTTTTGCAAAAAGAAAGAAATCCTTAATAAAATAACATAAATATAAGTCATTCACATTATAGGCTACTTTACGCACTGTCATGTCAGGGTGACACTATGACAAGCCTATTCTGAAGAAGACTCCCATTCATTTGGACTGCATGGGAAGAGAGCGCGTCTTTTTCAGACAGACAGCGCAATTCATTTTATACCAGCAGGCCGATCGGACTAACTATGGTGCCTCGATATTAAAGAAACGCCAACTCTATTCATTCCGAAAGTCCACCGCACAGCAGTACAACGTGCATGTTCACATTTTTTGTAACAACCGCCAAACGTGCTTGCTTGCCTTACACATCTGAGTTTTCCGACTATTTTTCTTACCTTCTTTTTTCCGCTGTGAATGTTACTGAGCTTGTAGAAGTTTTAGCTCTTACGTTCTGAACATCTCGCACTGCCATTGCCCGATGTCATTTCTGAGTCATATCACTCCATAATCTGTCTCTCTTTTAAATGCCTATTCCCTGAATGGTAGGCTACAATGAATATGTGTTTTATATATAATATCGAAACAAAATAACCCAGTCAGTCTCATCTACGAGATGTTTAGGGCTCCTCCAATACTGGCAGCTGGGCTCATA
>NC_055959.1:38105779-38110779 GCF_018492685.1 Alosa sapidissima | reverse complement strand
CAGATCAACCAAAGGTTCTAGATCTAGGTTCTAGAAATACATTTACTCACGTTACTGTATTGAGTAGTTTTTCTGTGTATTTTGTATTTTTTAAGTAGTTTATAAAATCGGTATTTTAAATTTTACTTGATTACATTTTGAGTGAAGTATTGTACTTCGCTACATCAAAAATCCCATCCGTTACTTGAGTAAAATTTTTTTTTTAAGACTAACGAAAACGGAAAGGGAGAGAAAAAAATCGGCCCTAAACCACTAGCCTATTGATGATGATCAGCATGTAGCCTACTGTACAACAGGACATGAATCAAGCTGGCGCCATGCAGTTCTGAAAGTGATGGAGACTGGATAACGAAATGCATCAGATTAGCCTAACCTATGAAAGTGTATTTTTCGCTATTCCAATCAGTTGTCTCAGTTTGTTTTAGCACTAATAATTGATAATAATAAACTAATAATTGAGATATTTAAGCAAACACCATGGGATTTCGTGTTTTGACGTTTGTGCTCACCTTTCTTTGGAAAGACGTTTATTAACAGTTTCCCCTCATTTTGATGTCTCTCTTTTTCCTGTTTTGGCCTTTGTTTTTAGTAACCTGACTTGGCTTTCTTGGTGAAAGACATTGCACCAGCAGCAAAACAATTAGCGGTCCACTACTAGCGATGCTCAACTAAATAAACAAAAGATAGACTACCTTATGAATCGTGCAGGCGGACTAAACCATTTAGCTCTTTAGCAAGGGAGAGTGAGAGTGACCTTACACAGTTTTCACTATGTTTTGTATACAAAATCCAGTCAGTCAAACTTTAAATTTCGTCTGACATTCATTTTGACATTTAATTTGAAAGTTAAAATATTCAGGTAAAATAAATATATGGTGGAAATAAGTATTGAACGCTTAATTTTTTCAGTAATTAGCCTAAACTTCCAGTGAGTCTAGGCCAGGGGTGGGCAACTAATTTCCCCAAGGGGCCACATGACAAACTGGGACTGTTGAGGAGGGCCGGACCTAAAATACCAAACTCAAGTCTGAACTCAATTCTGTTCAATTCTATTCTGTTCTTGTATAACATTAAGTAAATCATATGGTTTTGTTTACTAGTCGTAAGAACAGATGAAAATGTGAAGGGGACAAAGGAAAAACAGCAATATTTAATCTATGTCCAGTATTTAATCCTCATTCTCGAAAATGATTTTTTGACATTGACATTTTTTTTCAGTTTTCAAAGACTGATATAAAAAAGTACTACAATATCTATATAATTAGGCTAGGTCATGAAAATGTGAAGGAGTCAGTACAACCGATAGGCCTGTGCCACCATTTCATCAACACTCAGCAATATTTCATCATTAAATCATTACCATCATTAAATTAACTCTATGCAGAATTAGACTACGAAAATGTGGAGCAGACAATAGTAGGCTGTCATTAGTTAATCAACATGCACAAAGAAAACTATTTTAAAAATGTAGGCTATGTTTTTGCTTTAACTTTATGCACAAAACTGTGATTGGTCAACTCGCTCTGTGTGTTGAGCCCATGGAGGTATTATATATAACTGGAGAGAGTGACTAAGTCCCGCCCTCCATACAAATGAATGGTGGAGGCTAGGCTAGTAAATCCGGCCAATTCATAGTCAACGCCATATTGAACACTGGGGTTCGGATCCAGCGCCAGTCGGCTCTGACCATGCGCCAAGTTACAAAGCTGGAAATGACGCATGGACCAACGTCGATTTTTATTGGATATTCTGTAAAAAGAGAGTCGTCCTCCAGTAAGAGGGTGGCGATAATGCACATAAAGTCCTTGCCTCATAACAAGAAGAAGAAAAAGTTGCTCGGGAACGCGCATGGAGTCCGAGTGGAGTCGCCCTGAAGCGCAACTTAATTTCATCGGATAACAGCGGCTCTAACTAAGAGCGGTCTGCCTGCTGCTGCAAATATGCATTCGAACATGACGTGAAATATCCGTAGTCGAACTATAAATGAACTATTCGGTTTTTAGTGCCAAGTGTAGCGCATTTTTACAGTCTATGATTAGTTTGTTTTTTATTTTATTGTTTGCCATCTCATAGCGGGTGCTCTAAACGTATTCTAGCGTTGGCCCATGACCAAATCAAGCCAATAATAGCCAGTAGCCACAATAATGACTGGAGCCCGCAATAGCCACCTTGTTTTAAAAATAATATTGAAGATATTCAATATTATTGAAGATAGTATTGAAGATAACGCACAGAACGGTCAGCCTGAGCGGACAATTACGTCCCCAACTCATCTAAAATGTGGTGTCTTTACTTTGAGTTGTACACCGCAGATGGTAAAGTAACCGTTAAAGAGAATGTTGACTGCGGACTCAGCAAAAAACAGTTTACTTACGCATCCACGACATCCAATCTTCGCGCTCACCTGTGGAGTTACCATCCAAATGAGGCAGCGGTGTCAAAGGCACAGTAGACGGCCAGAGCATCGCCAGGCGTCCAACATCGTATGATTGCATACTTTCCGTAAATCCTAAATTATGTCCGGGGTCTGCTATTTACTTAGGCTGCAAAGCACAGGTATTTATTTAAGGTAGACTTATTCGAGGCAGACCTTTATTTCTTACATTGTATGTTATTGTGAGACATGCGTTTTGTTTGGAGCGGCATACCAGGCTATCAAACGCAGACGATTTTCGGTTTTGGTATGGGATTTCATTTACTTTTTGACTTTTATTATATAGTTAAATGTTGAGACTGATGGGCATTTAAATCTAGAGGGTATTTGATGATCACTGTAAAGTTTCATGTAGTTGAAAAAGCAGTGCTGCCAACTTTTCAAAAAACCTTGGAGTGAGATTTGGTTGGGCCAACCAAAATTTTGCTGCGGAAATTTTTGTTTGGCTCGTTCAGCATTATACCGTACAGTAAAAAAAAGTACATTGGTTCTCAGGTGTAGGGACCAGGGTCCCAGAGTTAAATTAACATTGGTATCAAAGGGATCTAGCCTAATGCTAGGACCATGGGCAATGGAGGCATTCTGAAATTGGGTGGGACATTTCAGGGGGGGGGGGGGGGGGTTGGACTAGATGCAATTTCCTGAATTCTGGTACATTTTACCAGGTTATTTAGATACTTCTATATAACAAAATAAAGCCAACCTACGAAATTAATAAAAAGTAAATCATGCATAATTTAAAAATAACTGAATATATAGGCTACTTGGCTACGCAATAAGGTTTCCATTACAGCACTGCGGACGTTCAATGAACGCATGAAAGCGGATAAAGTAAATTAAATATCAAACTAAAGCGAAAATGTCATGCTTTTGAAGGCCTACCATTGTGCAGTCTAGCTGTGGTTAGTGACGTGATGCTGTTAATGGGGAGTTTTACATAAACCTATAGGTTATTATTTATTTGGCGTACAAACAGCACTGTTATTTCGCACGGCAATAGTGGGGGGGGGGTCCAAACTAACAATTTTAAAAAGTGGGTGGGTGTTTTGTAAGAATTTAAGAAATGTTTGTATATTTTAACTTTTAAATGCATCAATCTGGTGCACTTTTAAAAATAAATTCAGAGGTCAGACTTGCTTATTTTTATGGAAATATTTGTGCTGTAGCCTAAGCTATTTTGCACTTCAGAATTATAACCATGCATACACAGGTGGAATAGTTATGGTGATATTGCAATAAGTTCACAACCACAAAAACATATGGTCCATTTCACAGTTCAGAAATGTTCAGCACTCCATGAAATTATGCAGAAGTGGTCACCTGTGTTTTTCAGCTAGTTCATTTAAGATAATATATTGGTCATTGTAATGGCCATAGCCTACAGGCTATTCCTTTTTCAGGATGTACCCATATCTGCATGATGTGAATGTTTGCATATGGCTTATGTCAGGCTTTATATCAATATTTGTGTCACTAGAAATTAATGTCACTAGAAAGCATGGCAATATAAATATATTAATTTATCTGTGTAAGTGGGATTGGCTGGAACCTGACAATATAAGAACCATGATAGTGGGATAATCTACTGAGCAATTTACAAAAATGTATGTAGGCCTACTGACAAATAGTTTACATTAGAATACATTATAATTTCGCCCCAATGAGGCTATGTAGAAATGTGTTGCAATTTCAAAAACAGAGTCATGCTTTATATCCTCGTATTCGGTACGGTTTGCTATTTATTGTGATATTAGGTTTGCCACATGTTATGTGAAGGGTTAGTGAGATATTACAACCGAGAGTAATGGGTGTGCACTGTGTGCAAAATGCAAATATGATTAGCCTAAATTGCACGTCGGTTCAATGATAATTTTCTCGCGAACCATTTATCACAGCAACTTGGCGCTATTATCATTGGAAAGCTTAGATTCCGCTCGTTCACATGATGTGTGATATCATGTATAGGTTTAGTTTAGTTGAACCTCATCTGCCAGGTATTTGACCTACCACGTTGACACTTCAGTGTGAAAAATACTCAAAGCATAGGCCTACCTGAAGCCGGGGGAATGCGCCTGGGATGGCTTTTGAAGTAGCATCGCAAATGAGAGAAAATTTAGAAAATTCCACAGACGGGGTGCTCTTGAACCCTCTCACCGTCTCTGAAAGCATAACCGTGGCTCAACAGGTAGATCTATAGGCTAAACTCATTTTTCAGGCATCTGACCGACCGGCTTGACACTTCAGCGTGAGAAATCGTGGGTGTGGTGTGTGAGTGTGTGAAACTAATCAAATGCGTGTGTCTCACGGCCAATGCGTGAGAGTTGGCAGCTATGGAAAAAGTGTTGGAATTTCCAGCTGTTTATTGCGAGACAAGGCCTTTCCTTCATTCATTGAACGTGCGCTGTGCTCTAATGGAAACCTTATTGCATAGCGAAGTAGCCTAAATTGAGTTTTTTTTTTTTAATTATGCATGGTTTACTTTTTATTAAATTCGTAGGCTGGAATGCCTCGCGGCAATAATTGTAGTAGCCTAGTGCTTCAGCCTCTGGCAAGCTCCAAAGGGGGC
>NC_055959.1:38020779-38095779 GCF_018492685.1 Alosa sapidissima | reverse complement strand
CATACAAAGAGATCGAAATTGCGTTTCCTACTATCCCACGGTGGAGACAATACATATTTTACCAATTAGGTCCACAGACAAACATAACATTCAAGTAAACAATATAAAAAGTAAAAATAAGAAGGCACATACAATAATAAGAAAATAAGAGCAGCAAAATTTGTTGAAATTGTGCAATTGTGCATACAGTAGACAGTCAATATAATAGTGCAAAAGTCAGGCCAATAAATGGCTGAGGTAGTTCTGTTTGACCTAAGTATGCAAGTGGCATAGTGGTGCAAGTTATGTAAGAGCAGCAGAAGTGTGTTCAGGACAACAGGACAACAACAACAAGTTGCAAAGTGTGCAAGTGTACAAGTGGAGTAGTGCAAGTGGAGTAGTGCAAGGCAGCCATTGTGGGTCCAAAGTCCAGGATGTTATGTAGCTCAGGGTGGAGGGGGGAGAGAGTTCAGCATCCTAACAGCCTGGTGTATGAAGCTGTTGGTGAGTCTGGTGGTGCGGGAGCGCAGGCTTCTGTACCTCTTCCCAGAGGGCAGTTGATCAAACAAATTGCGCTGCAGGGCTTTCCTGTTGTATTCAGTGCAGCTTCCGCCCCACACAGCGATACAACTGGAGAGGATGCTCTCAATGGTGCCTCGGTAGAATGTGGTCATGATGGCTGGTGGAGCACTTACTCGCCTGAGTTTCCACAGGAAGTACAGGCGGCGCTGAGCTTTCTTCGCCAGTGATGCAGTGTTGGTGGTCCAGGAGAGGTCTTCACTGATGTGCACCCCCAGGAATTTGGTGCTGCTCACTCTCTCCACCACAGCACCGTCGATGGTCAGTGGCAGGTGTTGGGTGTGACCTCTCCGGAAGTCAACAACAATCTCCTTGGTCTTGCTGACGTTCAGCAGGAGGTTGTTGTCCCTGCACCACGTGGTCAGAAGGTCGACCTCCAACCTGTATTGAGTCTCGTCACCCTTGGTGATGAGACCCACCAGAGTTGTGTCGTCAGCAAATTTCACTATGTGGTTGTTGCTGTAGGTTGCAGTGCAGTCATGCGTCAGCAGGGTGAAGAGCAGCGGACTGAGCACGCAGTCTTGAGGGGCCCCCGTGCTCAGTGTGATGCTGCTTGAGATATTGTTGCCAACACGTACTACTTGAGGCCTCTGACAGAGGAAGTCCAGTAGCCAGTTGCAGAGGTAGGTACTGAGTCCCAGTTTGTCAAGTTTGCAGATGAGTTGTTGTGGTATTATGGTGTTGAATGCAGAACTGAAGTCTATAAACAAAATGAACAGGAACATAGAGATAACTGACGATATAAGTGCTTGATTAACCAGTTTGCCACATATCTGGGGTACCTGAGTTCATACAGTATGTCTTAGACTGTATTAGGGTATCTGAGTTCATACAGTATGTCTTAGACTGTATTAGGGTATCTGAGTTCATATGTCTTTTACTGTACTGGGGTTTCTGGGTTCGACTGAGATCAAAGGTCATTTTATTGATTTACATGTGATGTTTAAGGAAGTTCAAACTTCACCACGAGTTTGTGGAATTGATATACACGCATGATACTGCCCAAAATATGGAAGTACATCATAGGTGTGCAAATAAGGGGAAGTTTGTTTAAAATAATTTTCTAAAGAGCCCAGCATCACAATAGGAAATTCAACCAAGCAGTGGTAGAGCTAATAGTTACCCTCCCAATTGTAGTTTTATTTATCTTATCATACCCAAAAGTTGAAACTTAACCTAATACAGTGAAGTTGGCGATTAAGTCATTTCACACTGATCCGTTTTTTTTTTTCTTTTATGATATTTCTTCCACAGCAACTGAAACAGGTAGACAGACAAGAATACATTCAGAGTAATAACTTTACACTTAAGTATATAGCATAAGTATATATACTCTTTTGATCCTGTGAGGGAAATTTGGTCTCTGCATTTATCCCAATCCGTGAATTAGTGTAACAGACACATTATCATCCTCTCACACACAAGGACACTCACATTCACAAACACAAACACACACACACACAAACAGTAAATTTGTCCTCACTAATTTAGATTGTTGTATGAAATGCCTGCAGCGTATATGACTAAAGTTCCCAAATCCATTTCATGTTCACAGAATCTCTCACTTACATCTCTCACACTCAATTTCAATTCAATTCAATTTATTGTGCTTATAGAGCACCAAAACATTACACATGTATCATGGCGCTTTACAGAATGTAGGCAATCAGAGACAAAAGAAAAGGTTTAAAGCACCTGAGGTGAAAGTTACAAGAGGTCGGATGATTACGTATCCGGTATCCGGTATACACCCAACTCTCTGAACCCCCCTGCCCCCCCTGCCCCTCTTTCCCTCAACCCCGAAATCAAAGCAAATCTGAGTCAATATCAAACTATACTTTCCAAACACCTGCACATTTTCTAACCAAGAGTTTCACATACATGTAATCAATGGCAGCACAAACACACTTAATAACAGTTCAATGCAGAATGTGAATGCAGAAAAGTTGTGCTTGTGTAACATGTAATACTTGAACTTATAAAAGCAGTCTTGTTATTACAAAGCCACACCTCATCAATAAAATGACCTGTATAAAATGCCTGCAATGCTCCATAATTCTGAAAACAATACCTTGGTAACCGCATGGACATGATCCAGAAACAACTCAAAATGTCACCAGGTATGGGAACAATGGATGAACAGGAACGTAGCGATGACTGATGTTATAAGTGCTTGATTAACCAGTTTACCACGTCTTAGAGACTGTACTGGAGTATCTGAGTTCATATGTAGACAGGTAACCAAGGACCCAATGGACCATGTGAGCACAATAACTTAATTTTGTACATTTTACCAAAGCGACTAGTTTCAAGTCAAGTCAAGTCGTCAAGTCGGCTTTTATTGTCAATTTCTTTACATGCACTGGTCATACAAAGAATTGAAATTTCGTTTCTTACTTTCCCATGCAGACATAGACATGCTTTAAATACAGACATAGACATACTATGGACATAGCCATAGACAATAAACATTAAATTAAAGTGCAAGACTGAAATATAGAACATGTATGTATCAAAATAGAAATATAGGACATATATATATATATAAAAAAAATAGAGGTAGTTGTGTTGTATATTTCTATAGTCTTAACAGTTACATGAAGTTTAAACTTGTGCTTGTGTGACCTGTATATTTACATTGATATGCAGTATGTAGTAATTCAAGTATATCAGGCTTGATGTGAAGCAGCAACACGTTTGGCTGCGCAGTCACAGTGCAGTTCCACATGGCGGTGTTGGGGGGGGGGGGGGGTGGGGGTTTGGTAGACAGGATCCTAGGATGTATATTTCTATAGTCTTAACAGTTACATGAAGTTTAAACTTGTGCTTGTGTGACCTGTATATTTACATTGATATGCAGTATGTAGTAATTCAAGTATATCAGGCTTGATGTGAAGCAGCAACACGTTTGGCTGCGCAGTCACAGTGCAGTTCCACATGGCGGTGTTGGGGGGGGGGGGGGTTTGGTAGACAGGATCCTAGTTTCCTAGGTTCCTGGTTGGCTGGTGGGTGGGGGGGGCTGTCAGTGATGGGAGAGTGGGTAGAGTGTTCAGCATCCTGATTGCTTGGTGGATGAAGCTACTTGCCAGTCTGGTGGTGCGGAAGCGGAGGCTCCTGTACCGCTTTCCAGAGGGCAGGAGGCTGAACAGTTTGTGTGCAGGGTGGGTTGTATCCTTGACAATCATTAGTGCTTTGCGGGTGAGGCGGGTGGTGTAAATGTCCTGCAGGGAGGGGAGTGGTGCTCCAATGATCCTCTTAGCTGTGTTAACGGTGCGCTGGAGGGTCTTCCTGTTCTGATCTGTGCAGCTTCCGCCCCACACTGTGATGCTGCTGGAGACGATGCTCTCGATGGTCCCTCTGTAGAATGTAGTCATGACAGGAGGCGTGGCACTTGCCTTCTTCAATTTGCGCAAGAAGTAGAGGCGCTGCTGGGCTTTCTTCGCCAGTGATGCTGTGTTGGTGGTCCAGGAGAGGTCGTCGCTGATGTGCACCCCCAGAAATTTTGTGCTGCTCACTCTCTCCACAGCATCTCCGTCGATGGACAGTGGTGGCAGTTGTTTGTGGCCTCTCTGAAAGTTGACAACAATCTCCTTGGTCTTGCTGACATTTAGCAGGAGGTTGGCCTTGCAGGGTCACAAATGTCTTAGAGGCTGTACTGGAGTATCTGAGTTCATATCTCTTCTCTTAGAGAATGTACTGGGATTTCTGAGTGCATATGTATCAGAGACTGTATTAGAATGTCTGGGTTTCACTGAGGTCAGATGACATTTTATTGATTTACAAGTGAAGTTAAATGAAGTTCATACTTCACAGCGAGGTTGTGGAAATGATAAGGCCGGGACTACACCGGGTCTGCGAGTGAAGCGCTCCATTCGAGGTGTAAGAATACAGCAACAAACACTCTTCCTAGATCTGGCCTCTCAGCCAAACCAGGTAATCCGGGATGACGGGCCTTGGTCAGACAGGTAGCCAAGGACCCAGTGGTCACTATGAATGAGATCCAGAGTTCCTTTGAGAAGATGAGGGAAGCGTAAGAGGGACAGCCATCAGTGCAGCTCAGTGTCTGCTTTCTTCCACACACACAACGGGAATTGTGGCCAAACAGTTCTGTCTTTGTTTCATCAGACCAGAGATGATTTTACCTGTCATGTTCTGAGAGCAGTTCAGGTGCTTTTTGGCAAACTCCCGGCAAAAAATGTCTTCCAACTGGCCACTCTACCATAAAGGCCTGATTGGTGAGCATTCCACCAATTAAATACATTAAATACATATACATTAAATGGAATATTTCAGTCTTTTTTGATATATGCATTTACAAAACACTCCAAACACCTATTTTTTTTGGAGTGTTGAGAAATAAAAGAAATAAATAAATTCATTTTAAGACGAGTCTGAAACAAAATGTGGAAAACTTGAAAGGGTCTGAAAATCTTCCGGTTGCACTGTAAGTCTCATGAATGGCTTTAGCAATAACTACCAACCAGTTAATACAAACCTTACTTGCAAATATACTTACACTGACGGTAACACACTTTACTTGACAGTATCGACATAAGAGTGACATGACACTGTCATGAACACATGACACTGTCATGACACATGAACCCTAACCCTAACCGTAATCCTAACCTCAAACCCTAATCCTAACCCTAACTCTAATCCTAACCTTAACTCTAAACCTAACCCTAAACCTAATCCTAACCCTAACTTGTTATGACAAAAACAGAATGTCACTTAATAACAGAAGCGTTATGTCATAAATGTTTATGACTTGTTTATGACACATTCATGACAGTGTCATGTTACTCTTATGTCGATACTGTCAAGTAAAGTGTAACCACACTGACTATCAAAGCACAGCAAACCTGACTCAATATCTTATACTTTCAAAACTCTTGATGTAATGTCATTTTAATGTATCTCATATTCTCTATCACTTGAACAACTCGGCGTCAACCAATGGGAATCCATTCCCAATCATGTGATCACAACATGCTGGAGCCCACCCAATACATGAAGCAGTGTGCCCAGGGGTGCAGGAGACTCATTCCCACCCTGGACTTACACTCGCTCTGCATAAGCTGTCTGGGTATGTCCCACAGTCAGACAATGTTTACCGCTTGCACTGCGAGAGGCTGGGGCTGAAGGCTATCCTTTCCCAAGTGCGTTTGCTTGAGGAATTAGAAGGCTGAATGAAATAGCATTCCATTGACTGATGGCTTTAACTGAAAATACTGAGTGTCCAAAGGTTGTATAATGGAAGAGTACAGTGCAGTTATGTACGGAGGCTATTCTGGTGGATCTTACAGAGCTAACAGAGCAGAGATAGACAAAATGATGTACACAGGTGGGAGCCAAGCCATGTAGAATTTTGTACACTATGCACAGACTTGAAACAACTCTAAAGATGTCAATGTTTTGAGAATTGCGTATGTAATGGTTATGTACATAACCACGGTTCTCTGAAAGAGAACACGAGGCGTTTACCCTTCGTGGCAGCCTAGCCTTTGAGGGTCATAATGTTTGACGTAATGACGTCGCTTCAGAATGACTAGAGTAAAGGCTGCTGGCCACGCCGGCTTATATAGCCGGGCTGTTTTGCACCAGAAAGGCTTAGCAGGACCTGTGAGAGGACTTCTTCAGTGGTGATCACATAATGGGGGAATGGATTCCCATTGGTTAACGCCTCATCTTCTCCTTCAAAGAACCGTGGTTATGTACATGAAACCTTAACGTTTACGTGTTCTATATACCGGCATAACATTGGCAATATGAATAAACATGTAATATATAAACTATATTTTTTCAGGAATTTACTTTCCTTTTATTGTAAAGCACAGTAATGTGAATGAAGAAAAGTTGTACTCGTCTAAGTTATGTACTTATAATAGCAGTCTTGTTATTTAATAGCCACACCTCATATTTCAAAGGGCCTGTTTAAAGTCTCTGTAATGCTGTTTTAATTTACGGTGTTCATACCTTGGAGACCTCAATGGTTTATTGGCATGATTATGAGAAACCAAGATGTCACCAGGATTTGAAAAGGGATGGCGAGAGATGGCGCCAGTGCACGCACACACACACACACACAGAATACATTCAGAGCAATAACTTTACACTAGACACTAATGTCTGTGCAAAACAGGAACATAGAGATGACTGATGTTATAAATACTTGATTAACCAGTTTGCCACATATCTGGGGTATCTGAGTTCATATGTCTTAGACTGCATTAGGGTATCTGAGTTCATATGTCTTAGACTGCATTAGGGTATCTGAGTTCATATGTCTTAGACTGCATTAGGGTATCTGAGTTCATATGTCTTAGACTGCATTAGGGCATCTGAGTTCATATGTCTTAGACTGTACTGGGGTATCTGAGTTCATATGTCTTTTACTGTACTGGGGTTTCTGAGTTCGACTGAGATCAGAGGGAGATCAACGAGTTTGTGGAATTGATATACACGTGTGGTACTGCCCAAAAAAAAGTAAGTACTTCATAGGTGTGCAAATAAGCGAAAGTAAAATGACTTTATAAAGAGTGCAGCATCACAATAGGAAATTCAACCAAGCAGTGGTAGAGCTAATAGTTACCTTCCCAATTGTAGTTTTTATTTATCTCGTCATTCTCAAAACTTGAAACTTAACCTAATACAGTGAAGTTGGCAATTCATATTTTTTCACTGTCATTTCACACTGATCAGGTTTTTTTTCTTTTATGATATTTCTTCCACAGCAAACAGGCAGACAGACAAGAATACATTCAGAGTAATAACTTTACACCTAAATGCACAAATGAATAAATCTGACTCAATTCAATAATCTGATTTGCCTGTAGTGCATGTATCTGTGATTTTGTGCTGCGCACAAACACACACACACGCAAGCACGCAGGCACATACAGTACACACACAGACATACAGGTGCACATGCACACACACACACACACATAATTTCAACCTCACACACACAAGGAAGGACACACTCTCACACACAAACACACAATAGCATCCTCTCACACACGAGGACACACTCTCTCTCTCACACACACACACGCACACACACAGTACAGTAAATTTATTGTCACTAATTTAGATTGTTGTGTGGAATGCCTGCAGTGTGTTTGACTGAAGTTCCCAAATCCATTTCATGTTCACAGAAATTCTCATTTACATCTCTCACACCCAACTCTGCACCCCCCTCAATCCCCCCTCTCTCACACACACACATCCTTTTAGATGGTGGGACCATGTATTGTAAGCTTTGTGACTGGCTACCAACCAGTACATACCAATCTTACTTACAAACCTACTCATGCTGACTCTTATCAAAACAAAGCAAACCTGACTCACTATCAAACTATACTTTCCAAACACCTGCACATTTTCTAACCAAGAGTTTCACATACATGTAATCAATGGCAGCACAAACACACTTAATAACAGTTCAATGCAGAATGTGAATGCAGAAAAGTTGTGCTTGTGTAACATGTAATACTTGAACTTATAAAAGCAGTCTTGTTATTACAAAGCCACACCTAATCAATAAAATTACCTGTATAAAATGCCTGCAATGCTCCATAATTCTGAAAACAATACCTTGGTGACCGCAGTGGTGTATGGACATGATCCAGAAACAACTCAAAATGTCACCAGGTGTGGGAACAATGGATGAACAGGAACGTAGCGATGACTGATGTTATAAGTGCTTGATTAACCAGTTTACCACGTCTTAGAGACTGTACTGGAGTATCTGAGTTCATATGTAGACAGGTAACCAAGGACCCAATGGACCATGTGAGCACAATAACTTAATTTTGTACATTTTACCAAAGCGACTAGTTTCGCCTTGCAGGGTCACAAATGTCTTAGAGGCTGCACTGGAGTATCTGAGTTCATATCTCTTCTCTTAGAGAATGTACTGGGATTTCTGAGTGCATATGTATCAGAGACTGTATTAGAATGTCTTGGTTTCACTGAGGTCAGATGACATTTTATTGATTTACAAGTGAAGTTAAATGAAGTTCATACTTCACAGCGAGGTTGTGGAAATGATAAGGCCGGGACTACACCGGGTCTGCGAGTGAAGCGCTCCATTCGAGGTGTAAGAATACAGCAACAAACACTCTTCCTAGATCTGGCCTCTCAGCCAAACCAGGTAATCCGGGATGACGGGCCTTGGTCAGACAGGTAGCCAAGGACCCAGTGGTCACTATGAATGAGATCCAGAGTTCCTTTGAGAAGATGAGGGAAGCGTAAGAGGGACAGCCATCAGTGCAGCTCAGTGTCTGCTTTCTTCCACACACACAACGGGAATTGTGGCCAAACAGTTCTGTCTTTGTTTCATCAGACCAGAGATGATTTTACCTCTCATGTTCTGAGAGCAGTTCAGGTGCTTTTTGGCAAACTCCCGGCAAAAAATGTCTTCCAACTGGCCACTCTACCATAAAGGCCTGATTGGTGAGCATTCCACCAATTAAATACATTAAATACATATACATTAAATGGAATATTTCAGTCTTTTTTGATATATGCATTTACAAAACACTCCAAACACCTATTTTTTTTGGAGTGTTGAGAAATAAAAGAAATAAATAAATTCATTTTAAGACGAGTCTGAAACAAAATGTGGAAAACTTGAAAGGGTCTGAAAATCTTCCGGTTGCACTGTAAGTCTCATGAATGGCTTTAGCAATAACTACCAACCAGTTAATACAAACCTTACTTGCAAATATACTTACACTGACGGTAACACACTTTACTTGACAGTATCGACATAAGAGTGACATGACACTGTCATGAACACATGACACTGTCATGACACATGAACCCTAACCCTAACCGTAATCCTAACCTCAAACCCTAATCCTAACCCTAACTCTAATCCTAACCTTAACTCTAAACCTAACCCTAAACCTAATCCTAACCCTAACTTGTTATGACAAAAACAGAATGTCACTTAATAACAGAAGCGTTATGTCATAAATGTTTATGACTTGTTTATGACACATTCATGACAGTGTCATGTTACTCTTATGTCGATACTGTCAAGTAAAGTGTAACCACACTGACTATCAAAGCACAGCAAACCTGACTCAATATCTTATACTTTCAAAACTCTTGATGTAATGTCATTTTAATGTATCTCATATTCTCTATCACTTGAACAACTCGGCGTCAACCAATGGGAATCCATTCCCAATCATGTGATCACAACATGCTGGAGCCCACCCAATACATGAAGCAGTGTGCCCAGGGGTGCAGGAGACTCATTCCCACCCTGGACTTACACTCGCTCTGCATAAGCTGTCTGGGTATGTCCCACAGTCAGACAATGTTTACCGCTTGCACTGCGAGAGGCTGGGGCTGAAGGCTATCCTTTCCCAAGTGCGTTTGCTTGAGGAATTAGAAGGCTGAATGAAATAGCATTCCATTGACTGATGGCTTTAACTGAAAATACTGAGTGTCCAAAGGTTGTATAATGGAAGAGTACAGTGCAGTTATGTACGGAGGCTATTCTGGTGGATCTTACAGAGCTAACAGAGCAGAGATAGACAAAATGATGTACACAGGTGGGAGCCAAGCCATGTAGAATTTTGTACACTATGCACAGACTTGAAACAACTCTAAAGATGTCAATGTTTTGAGAATTGCGTATGTAATGGTTATGTACATAACCACGGTTCTCTGAAAGAGAACACGAGGCGTTTACCCTTCGTGGCAGCCTAGCCTTTGAGGGTCATAATGTTTGACGTAATGACGTCGCTTCAGAATGACTAGAGTAAAGGCTGCTGGCCACGCCGGCTTATATAGCCGGGCTGTTTTGCACCAGAAAGGCTTAGCAGGACCTGTGAGAGGACTTCTTCAGTGGTGATCACATAATGGGGGAATGGATTCCCATTGGTTAACGCCTCATCTTCTCCTTCAAAGAACCGTGGTTATGTACATGAAACCTTAACGTTTACGTGTTCTATATACCGGCATAACATTGGCAATATGAATAAACATGTAATATATAAACTATATTTTTTCAGGAATTTACTTTCCTTTTATTGTAAAGCACAGTAATGTGAATGAAGAAAAGTTGTACTCGTCTAAGTTATGTACTTATAATAGCAGTCTTGTTATTTAATAGCCACACCTCATATTTCAAAGGGCCTGTTTAAAGTCTCTGTAATGCTGTTTTAATTTACGGTGTTCATACCTTGGAGACCTCAATGGTTTATTGGCATGATTATGAGAAACCAAGATGTCACCAGGATTTGAAAAGGGATGGCGAGAGATGGCGCCAGTGCACGCACACACACACACACACAGAATACATTCAGAGCAATAACTTTACACTAGACACTAATGTCTGTGCAAAACAGGAACATAGAGATGACTGATGTTATAAATACTTGATTAACCAGTTTGCCACATATCTGGGGTATCTGAGTTCATATGTCTTAGACTGCATTAGGGTATCTGAGTTCATATGTCTTAGACTGCATTAGGGTATCTGAGTTCATATGTCTTAGACTGCATTAGGGTATCTGAGTTCATATGTCTTAGACTGCATTAGGGCATCTGAGTTCATATGTCTTAGACTGTACTGGGGTATCTGAGTTCATATGTCTTTTACTGTACTGGGGTTTCTGAGTTCGACTGAGATCAGAGGGAGATCAACGAGTTTGTGGAATTGATATACACGTGTGGTACTGCCCAAAAAAAAGTAAGTACTTCATAGGTGTGCAAATAAGCGAAAGTTAAATGACTTTATAAAGAGTGCAGCATCACAATAGGAAATTCAACCAAGCAGTGGTAGAGCTAATAGTTACCTTCCCAATTGTAGTTTTTATTTATCTCGTCATTCTCAAAACTTGAAACTTAACCTAATACAGTGAAGTTGGCAATTCATATTTTTTCACTGTCATTTCACACTGATCAGGTTTTTTTTCTTTTATGATATTTCTTCCACAGCAAACAGGCAGACAGACAAGAATACATTCAGAGTAATAACTTTACACCTAAATGCACAAATGAATAAATCTGACTCAATTCAATAATCTGATTTGCCTGTAGTGCATGTATCTGTGATTTTGTGCTGCGCACAAACACACACACACGCAAGCACGCAGGCACATACAGTACACACACAGACATACAGGTGCACATGCACACACACACACACACATAATTTCAACCTCACACACACAAGGAAGGACACACTCTCACACACAAACACACAATAGCATCCTCTCACACACGAGGACACACTCTCTCTCTCACACACACACACGCACACACACAGTACAGTAAATTTATTGTCACTAATTTAGATTGTTGTGTGGAATGCCTGCAGTGTGTTTGACTGAAGTTCCCAAATCCATTTCATGTTCACAGAAATTCTCATTTACATCTCTCACACCCAACTCTGCACCCCCCTCAATCCCCCCTCTCTCACACACACACATCCTTTTAGATGGTGGGACCATGTATTGTAAGCTTTGTGACTGGCTACCAACCAGTACATACCAATCTTACTTACAAACCTACTCATGCTGACTCTTATCAAAACAAAGCAAACCTGACTCACTATCAAACTATACTTTCCAAACACCTGCACATTTTCTAACCAAGAGTTTCACATACATGTAATCAATGGCAGCACAAACACACTTAATAACAGTTCAATGCAGAATGTGAATGCAGAAAAGTTGTGCTTGTGTAACATGTAATACTTGAACTTATAAAAGCAGTCTTGTTATTACAAAGCCACACCTAATCAATAAAATTACCTGTATAAAATGCCTGCAATGCTCCATAATTCTGAAAACAATACCTTGGTGACCGCAGTGGTGTATGGACATGATCCAGAAACAACTCAAAATGTCACCAGGTGTGGGAACAATGGATGAACAGGAACGTAGCGATGACTGATGTTATAAGTGCTTGATTAACCAGTTTACCACGTCTTAGAGACTGTACTGGAGTATCTGAGTTCATATGTAGACAGGTAACCAAGGACCCAATGGACCATGTGAGCACAATAACTTAATTTTGTACATTTTACCAAAGCGACTAGTTTCGCCTTGCAGGGTCACAAATGTCTTAGAGGCTGCACTGGAGTATCTGAGTTCATATCTCTTCTCTTAGAGAATGTACTGGGATTTCTGAGTGCATATGTATCAGAGACTGTATTAGAATGTCTGGGTTTCACTGAGGTCAGATGACATTTTATTGATTTACAAGTGAAGTTAAATGAAGTTCATACTTCACAGCGAGGTTGTGGAAATGATAAGGCCGGGACTACACCGGGTCTGCGAGTGAAGCGCTCCATTCGAGGTGTAAGAATACAGCAACAAACACTCTTCCTAGATCTGGCCTCTCAGCCAAACCAGGTAATCCGGGATGACGGGCCTTGGTCAGACAGGTAACCAAGGACCCAGTGGTCACTATGAATGAGATCCAGAGTTCCTTTGAGAAGATGAGGGAAGCGTAAGAGGGACAGCCATCAGTGCAGCTCAGTGTCTGCTTTCTTCCACACACACAACGGGAATTGTGGCCAAACAGTTCTGTCTTTGTTTCATCAGACCAGAGATGATTTTACCTCTCATGTTCTGAGAGCAGTTCAGGTGCTTTTTGGCAAACTCCCGGCAAAAAATGTCTTCCAACTGGCCACTCTACCATACCATAAAGGCCTGATTGGTGAAATGCTGCAGTGATAGTTGTTTTTCTTTACGCTAAATGGAATATTTCAGTCTTTTTTCATTTATGAAGCACTCCAAACACCTGCTTTTTTGGAGTGTTGAGAAAAAGAAATATAATTTAATACATTTTAAGATGAGTCTGAAACATAACAAAATGTGGAAAACTTGAACAGGTCTGAAAACTTTCCAGTTGTAAGTCTCATGACTGGCTTTACCAATAGCACATTTCATACCAGGGCAGTTCAAAGTGCTTTAAGAAAGATGTCATATACACATCGAGGTAATTTGGGTAAAAATCTAAGTTATAAAAGTTGATACATATCATTACCAGAAAAGTCATAAACAATTACATATGAAACATATGAAAATAGGTAAATGAAAAATTAGAAAAGATTGAATTAAAATTATGGGAAAATAGTGGAAGGATTAGGATTATTATCAAATTAAGGGAAAGCAAAGGAGAAAAAGTAGGTCTTTAACTTGGTTTTAAAACAATCTGTTGAGGGTGCGGCCTTTATGTGTTCAGGAAGCTGGTTCCAGAGTTTGACTGCATATGAGCTAAAGGCGGCTCCACCACATTTAGTTCTAGTAGTTGGTGGAACCAGGAGTAGTCTCTGTTGTGACCTGAGTGACCTAAGGGGGTGTGTAGTGGTGGAGCAGGTCTTTTAGGTAAATGGTGCCGCTGCCATTCAGAGTTTTAAAAACAAGTAGCAGTGTTTTAAAATCGATTCTGTGACTCACAGGGACCCAGTGTAAGCGTTTGAGTAGCAGTGTGATGTGATCTGTTCTTTTGGCTCTCATCAGAATCCTTGCTGCCGCATTCTGGATTAATTGGGAGTTGCTTGATTCTTTTCTTGGGAAGGCCTTTGAAGAGACTATTACAGTAGTCCAGTCTGCTTGATATAAAGGCGTGAATGAGTTTCTCAAGGTCTGTTGGGGTCATTAGGTCCCTAAGCTTGGATGTGTTTTTTAAGTAGTAAAAGGCTGATTTAGTAAACGTTTTAATGTGACTGCTGAAAGAGAGGTCGCTGTCGATTTGGACACCTAGGTTTTTACCGTTGTTTTAACTTCAAAACCTTTGGTGTTGAGAAATGAGGATGTTATGGTGTTGAGAAATGAGGAGATGTTATGGTGTTGAGAAATGAGGATGTTGTGCCTAGTGTCTATATTCCCAGAGACCATCACTTCAGTTTTGTCCTTATTCAAATGGAGAACATTCTGACACATCCAGTTGTTAAGATCACTAACGCAGCTAAGCAATGTTTCAAGCGGGCTAATGTTATTAGGTGAGAGAGCGAGATAGAGCTGGGTGTCATCCGTATAGCTGTGGTAGGAGATCTGGTGTTTTTGTATGACCTTTTCAAAGGGAAGCATATAGAGGTTGAATAGTAGAGGGCCCAGGATGGATCCCTGGGGGACACCGCAGCACAGGGGAGTGATAGAAGAGGTCCAGTTGCCTATAGAGACAAAAAGGTTTCTGTCTTTAAGGTAGGAGCAGAGCCAGCTAAGTACAGTGCCTGAGAACCCAACCCAGTGCACTAATCTATTTAAAAGTATGGTGTGATCTACCGTATCAAATGCAGCACTGAGGTTCAGAAAGACTAGGACTGATGCCTTGCCTGCGACCAGGTTGAGGCGTATATCATATAAATATTAATCAATGCCATCTCAGTACCGAAAGCCTGACTGAAAACAGTCAAGACAATGATGGGATGTTAAAAAGTCATTAAGCTGGGCATAGACTATTTTCTCAATTATTTTGCCAATAAAGGGCAAGTTTGAGATTGGCCTATAGTTGTTATGAGCGCAGGAGTCAAGGGTTCTCTTTTTAAATATGGGCTTTACTAGTGCGGTTTTTAGGGACTTAGGGAATACTCCAGATTACAAGGATGAATTTATAATTGTGAGCAGATCTGATGCAAGAAAGGGGAGAACAGATTTTAAAAAGTTAGAAGGAAGTAGTAGCCTACAGCATCTCAGATAAGGTTCACTGAACACAAAATAAAGTTTTTGCCATGGTTATCTCCGCTCGCTAATCTGTTCCCTGATTTGAACTTTTGATCTGATAGTTTTGCCTGTCTATCATCTGTCATCATCTCCTCAGTAACAATAGACATTTAATGTCGCATGATCGTGACAGAGATAATGAACCAGTGACTAACTGATAGGACAGCCTGTGTCTCTGTAAACCTCACAGACAAAAGGCAGAGGAATGCATTCAGAGCACAGCAGTGGCGTAGCTACGGGTGTGCCTGGGTCACCTCAAATAACCTTTCACACCTACCATTAGGCTACTTTGTCCGTTCTTATTATTCTTACCTGCTGCGGTGTCAACTCAAACCAACCATAATAGCTTATCCTAGCAAAGGCTAACATTAATAGCTTACTCCCAAACACGACTACTGTAGCTTACTTAGCAGTGGTGATTCTACAAACACGACTAGCTTACTTAGCAGTGGTGATTCTACAAACACGACTAGCTTACTTAGCAGTGGTGATTCTACAAACACAACTAGCTTACTTAGCAGTGGTGATTCTACAAACATGACTAGCTTAGCAGTGGTGATTCTACAAACATTTGGATGGGGTGGCCATGCTGCTGCACAGAAACATAACATGTGACAAGTTAAATACATACAAACCCACCTTTTTACCCTTGCTCTTAGCTCTGTTTAAATAACTCTCTGGTTTTCTTATCCTTACTGGTCTGGGATCAATAAAGTATCTATCTATCTATCTATCTACCCATACAGCAAAATATATTTGGGCCAGATCTTCATTAGCATTTGGCGCAGATCCTCTAAACGGACCTGCCCCGGGGTCATTTCTTCCAACGGGCCAATACCGGAACAGGTTGGAATTACGGATCAGAGACAGATCTGGGCCAGAACTGGCCCAGTACAGTTAATATTGCCATGGCATTTGGTGCGGATCTGGCCCAGACTCATATTCTACATCTGGGGCTCATCTGGCCCTGGTCTGTGATTCATATTTAAGCTATCAGAGAATTAAGACCCACACAATTTGTAATTTTCAAAATAGTTTTTTATTTTAGAAAAGGCAAAAGAGAACACTGTGTCCGCTAGCCTAAGCTTAGGCCTAGGCCTACAACATAACACAAACCAATATGTGAAATATAAGGCTTATGTTGATAAACAAACTCCGCTAAACGTACTGAAAGAAAATGTCATGTTAACATAGTACGTTGCATCTAACCGGCTGATGTCCCGATGATGATGACGACGGCGCTCAGCTGTGTCGGAGGAAGATTACTGGCAGTCTGGAGCACTGAAAGCACAGAACAGTTGGGCGATCCTGCGGATCAGCAGGTCGGTGGACTTTGACAGCGACAGTTTGTTGTTTCGTGAGAGTTCTTCGACGTTAGCTAGGCTACTCAATCCAGACTGCTATCACGGCAGCTCGCAGGTCAGCAGCAGTTCCTTGGTCGCGGCAGCGGCAGATCTCTCGCAGAGGCTAGTAGCTGTCCTGAGAAATATTTTCGAGCAGACGTGAATAGCAGCGCCGTTCACGGATGGATGTCAGAGGACCAGGGCAAAAACTAGCCCAATGGACTAACGTTAAAGTTAGGCATCAACCTGCGATTCTTCCTCACTACTCCTGTGAGACGTACAAAAAGCACACAAAGCAAAGAAACAAAGAGTAAATATTAGATTCAACATCCAAAGATTATTTATTTTATAACAGTATAGTATGCCAACAACGCATTGCATCCCAAACCGGATAAACTGGAGGACAGCGACAATTCTTGTGGATCTTCGATAAAAAAAAGCCTAGTGTTTACAGCCAAGTTTTTCCACTCTAAATCCATTTTAAACAGGCTTAAAAAACGCTGGCCGTCTATGCAATACCTGCAGTGCTACTAGCAGCAAGGCTAGCTACAGACAAAGTGGGTAACGTTAGCGCTAATGGCTACGAATTTGCAGCTAACACACAATGGACACGATATTAAGCGATTATGGTGAATAATAAGCAAAGCTCACCAATTTAGCCTTAAAGCTCATGTATAGTTGTGGATGCATGTGTGATCAGGTCAGGATCACGACTAATTGCAAGCACCTGGGCGTGCGGGCTGGGGGTCATGGGTACATAACTTCCTTCCCGACAAACACAAAAGAAGCTCTCCCAAATTGTTTGGTACGCAAGTTGCTTGTCGCTGGTCGGTACAAACCGCGCACTTCATGCTGGGTTTTGGTTGCGAACAACTCCCTCGCTGTGGTCTGGACTGTCATCTCCTCCCTACTCCTGTTTCCCTGTGACTACCAATGCGAATGCTGGACGTGGAGGTAGGCCTCTTACAATAGCAACATTGCAATAGCTATGGTCAAACACTCAACTAATGTGGGCAGACTAAGTTAGCTATACGGGCCAAACAACAGCATGTAGCGTCTGTAATTTTCGCTCCCTTGTTTTTATAGCTGACACACTTCCTTCCTCTGCTCCTGTTCCCCTGGGCTAGCTCGCATTGTGGAAAAGGCCGAGGTAGGCATTGTTTATTGTTCTAACAGTGCAACGGTCCTATTTTAAATATGTATCTGGTACAATGTTTTCTTTTTTTTACATGTCGCTTGACTTATGAACAATTAAACTTCATAAAAACTGTTGTGTATTGTTATGAAATGCGACATAACCATGGACCAGGGTGTTAAACGTTTCTCTCTGTTGTAGATCACAGCTGGCTGTCTATTACAGTTTGACCACTGTTTTCCCCCATTAGAGTTTCTTTTGGTATTAGTCAGTGTTAAACTAACAGCACGTCAAAGTTGGTTGTACAGTATGCTTGTTTGTGTTGGTTTATTTTCTTTGTGTTGTATGCTTGTCTGAGTGTGATACACTGGTGCATTTACACTGTTTGCCAGGGTCTGTTACACGACCAGGTGTAGTGCTGTTGCCATCCCTGAGCTCATATTAGCAGCTAGTTAGCGATTTCAGACTGTTACTCCGAGGCTATTGAGACTTATCCTTCCCCCCCGGCAGTATTAGTTTTTAATGGGTTCTTGTAACCCCTGACTTAGCTTATCCACACGGGAGACTGTTACTCCTGGGGCATAGGGGTCTATCTATGCCCCAGGTGGTATTAGTTCATATTGAGTTCTTTGTGACTCCCAACCTAGTTTCTCCACACAGTAGACTGTTACTCTTGGGCCATAGGGGTCTATGTCCCAGGTAGTATTAGTTCATTATAGCTTCTGCTATTCATTGTAGCTGTATCGGTAGCACTCCACTGGCGCTGAATAGCGTGTTTGTCTTGTTTTTGTTTTGTCTTGTATTGTTTCCTTTATTGAATGCCCCTCCTTCCCCCTGTTTGCTAGTATGGCCTGCTAGGTCTAGTAGGTAACACAGTTAAGGTACTCTAGGACTGCCGCCTTTCCCTAGTTTGCGGTGAGGGCACATTCTAGTGGTTGAGCGTGTACTGAACACCTATTTATACTCGTGTGGGTTGTATTTAGAAAGCTTGAGTGTTACACTTGTGTTTGTGTGTGTGTATGGCCATAGATCACTTTTGGGGCTGGGCAGCCGTCCGAGGGTTACTGTACCTGTGTTAATTCAGGCCGTGTAGCAGCCACCAATCCACTGGGCATTTCATTTATGATTATGTGTATTACATTTTGTTTTCTTTGATTATTTGGTGTTGTGTATTCTGATTTTGTTTTTATCGGATTTACCTACTGTACACCCCTGCCATCCGTTTTAAACGAAGAAAAGAAATAATAAATATAACATTGTTTATACTACTGCCTCTGTCCTCATCCATTTAGTTGGATAAACCTGAGGGCCCTGTCACATTTGGCGCTGCGAGCAGGGTCCATGAAGAGGCTGTTAAATTATTTTTTTCTGTTTGTTTTGATCTTTGGCGTTGTGTGAGTGAACATCTTTTACCATAGTTGCTAGCTGTTTGGGGAAAACAGTGGTTGAAGAGTGTGTTCGTCCCATTCCTGGAAGCAAGAAGGCCGGGCCGAAGGAACGTCTAATTCCCGTCGTCAACACCATTGCTGGAGCGTTGGCGCCTGCATAGTGCTTCGTAATTGTGACTGCTGTCCTTTCTGTGTATATATATACATTTTTTTTTTTCCTTTTATTTTTTTTTTTTTTCCTCGTTTGTTTGTTTGTTCCCTCTCGTCCTTATTGCAGACTAAATGTAAGGATGGACAATGAGGAGATGGCAGCTCAACTTAGAACCCTGACTGAACTTGTGCAGCAATTGCAGGCAGACAACACAAAACTTAGGGAAGAGGTCGCCCAAAGGTCAGTTCCACCAACACCCGATAGTTTGCCAGGTCAGTCCCCTAGGCCTGGTCCTGTAAATGAGGCCGTTAGACCAGCCCCAACTGGAGTAGTAGAACGCTATGTGTATATCCCTCGTGAGTGTAAGTGCCCACGGTTCTCTGGGAGACTGTCTCATGATTCTTTAACGGTGGAGGATTGGGTGGAGGAGGCCCGCCGCCACTTATCTTCACGGCATATGCCACTTTCCGAACAGGTTTTGACTATTTTTGATTTGTTAGATGGTGAGGCCAGGACCGAGGTTAAGTTTCGCCCTGCTTCCGATAGAGATGACCCCGATAAGATCTTTGGTATACTTACCAGTATTTATGGTTGCTCCCACTCTTATATTAGTCTACAGAAGCAGTTTTTCCAGCGACGGCAACTTGCAGGGGAGTCTTTGAGGGAATACTCCCATGCTCTTATGCACATGATGGAAGCTGTAAAGAGGAGGGATCCGGTCTGTTTTGCGAATCCTGATGTGGTATTGCGTGATCAGTTCATAGAGCATGTAGGGGACAGTATGTTGAAACGGGAGCTGCGACGTCAAGTACGGCTCCACCCAACTATCACTTTCTATGATGTCCGTAGTGAAGCTATTCGTTGGGTAGAGGAGGGTGAGCACTCTAGTGACCCTAGGCCCCGTGCACATTCCTGTAGTACCAATGTAGTCCAAGAGCATGATGTTGACTCCAACGCAGTGTCTGTTAAGCCTACCAATGAGTTGACTGAGCTAAAAGAGAGTCTCCGTAAGCAACAGTCCCAATTAGACACCATTCTGCGCCGTCTCGATTCCCCTTTGCTACCTGACCAGTCCATCCGTAGGCCACCTGTGCGTAGCTCTCGTTATCGTTTCCAAGCTGATGGCAAGCCCATATGTTTGCGATGTAACCAACCTGGCCATATTGCACATTTTTGTCAACCTCCAAATGCTGCTCCTAGAGCAGAGATAGAGTCCCACTCTCTCCCTCGGCAGCAGCCGGAAAACTAGTACCCCCTGACGTTATGGCCCAAACGTTGGGTGGGGAGTCATTGGGCTTGACATTAATAGGCACACGACAACTCATTGGCAAATGTCCAATAGTAGAGGTTAAGATTGGGGGTGTGGCGGTGGCTTGCTTGCTGGACACTGGCTCTATGGTGACTACAGTCACCCAGAAATTTTTCGAGCAGCAGTTACAACCCCTTTTTCACACTGGTTTACAATCTTGTAACTGGCTTAAGTTAAAAGCAGCAAACGGCTTGGAGATACCATACTTAGGATATCTAGAACTAGATGTACATCTTTTTGGCCGAACCCTGCCTAAAATGGGTATCCTCGTCATTAAAGACCCAGCTGACCCAGACGCCCAGGCCCGCAAAGATTCTGTTCCCGGCCTCCTTGGAATGAACATTATCAGCAAGTGCTATCAAGAATTGTTCGTCGACCATGGCAGCGCCTTATTTCGATCCCCTGATGTCCGGCAGGCTGGCAGGGTGTGGCAGCAAGCCCTGTCTGAATGTCAACATCTTGAACGTGCCCTGGAGAGTGGCAAAGTGGGTTCTGTACGGGTGCAGCCAGGGCCAGCGATCCAAGTGCCAGCAGGGTCCATGAAGCTGGTTCCAGCCACTTGCCACCCAGGATTGGGGTCCACACTTCCGTCTGCTCTTCTAGAGCCTGTATCGTTCACTGATGGCCATCTGCCAGGTAACCTGCTCATTCCAACAGCTTACCTTTCCGTCACTTGTGGCCGGGTTCAAGTGCCAGTTGTTAATATAGGCTGTCAAGATCAGTGGCTTTGGCCAAAGACCGTGCTCGGGAAACTTTATGTTGCCACCTCACCGGTTTCTGCTTCTGCCATCAACTTTGAAATCCAGGGAGACAGTCACGAGCAGATAGCCTTTATCCAGTCTATTCACACAGGAGAACACACCGATACAAGCTTTTCCCAGCTTACCTGGCCCACATTGTCAGATCAAGAACAGCAGGAAGCTCGCGGGCTGTTGGAGAAGTACAGCAATACATTCAGTCAGAGTGATGGGGACTTAGGATGTACCAACTTAGTCCAACACACCATTCCCTTGCTGGATGATGCCCCTGTGCGGCAACGGTATCGCCGCCTTCCACCTTCTCAATATGACTTGGTGAAAAAGCACGTCCAAGAGTTGCTAGACCATAACATCGTCAGGCCCAGTTGCAGTCCTTATGCGTCACCTATTGTGGTGGTCCAGAAGAAAGATGGTTCAATTCGCCTGTGTGTCGACTACCGCCAGCTCAACGCCAAGACACGTAAGGACGCATTCCCACTCCCCAGGATAGAGGAGTCCCTGGATGCATTGAGTGGAGCCAAGTGGTTCAGTACCTTGGACTTAGCCAGTGGCTATAACCAAGTCCCAGTCAGCGAGCAAGATCGTGAGAAGACCGCGTTTTGCACGCCCTTTGGGCTTTTTGAATTCAACAGGATGCCCTTTGGGCTGTGTAACGCTCCAGGTACTTTCCAACGCTTAATGGAGCGCATTTTTGGAGATCAGAGCTTCCATGCCCTCTTATTGTACCTGGACGACATCGTGATCTTCTCCACCACGTTCCAACAACACCTTGAGCGCCTAGAGATAGTATTGACCCGACTTCAGCAACAAGACCTGAAACTGAAGCTAAAGAAATGCCGTTTTTTTCAGACTGAGGTCAGCTACTTGGGGCATGTGATATCTGCATCAGGAGTGGCCACCGATCCTGAGAAGATCCGAGTGGTTGCAGAATGGAAGAGGCCCTCCACAGTCAAAGAGCTTCGCTCCTTCCTTGGGTTCGCCTCATATTATAGGCGATTTGTGGAGGGGTTTGCAAGCCTTGCAGCCCCTTTGCATAAGCTGGTAGGTGCCCTACAGGGTACCCACAAGAGACCTGGGCCTCGGATCCAGGGTTCCTTCGCACAGCACTGGACTGGAGCCTGTGAAACAGCCTTCTCAGCCTTGAAAGAACGACTGATTCATGCCCCCGTCCTAGGATATGCGGATTTCACACTCCCATTTATCGTAGAGACTGATGCAAGTAATTCTGGGTTGGGCGCGGTATTATCGCAAGAGCAGGCTGGGCAGCGACGGCCAATTGCATATGCCAGCCGAGGTCTCCGCCCCAGTGAAAGGAATATGACCAACTACAGTTCAATGAAGCTGGAGCTTGTAGGCCTGAAGTGGGCGGTTACCGAAAAATTCCGTGAGTACCTTCTTGGTCACAAGTTTACAGTTTACACGGACAACAACCCGCTAAGTTACCTGCAATCAGCCAAGTTGGCGGCCGTGGAACAACGCTGGGTGTCCCAGTTGGCTCTCTTTGACTACGAGATCAAGTACCGACCCGGCACCGCCAACCGCAATGCGGATGCACTGTCCCGGCTGCCCTCTACCCCGGCCTCTCCATCATCTACCCCAGAGGTGTCTGTTCTTCCTCAATGTTCCATGCCAGGTGAGACCCCCGGGCTGGGCCCCCGGGTGGTTGATTCACTGGAAGTGGGGGCTATTGTACCCAGGGCTCCTGCCCTCCCTACGGGTGTGATGCGAACTCAGACCCCCGGGCTGGGCCCCCGGGTGGCTGATCCACTCAAGGTGGGTGCTATCGTTTCAGGGGATCCTCCCCCCCCTACATGGGTGATGCGCGCTGAGACCCCTGGGCTGGGCCCCCAGGGGGTCGAATCCCTTTCAAGTGGGCTTGTCATGCCAGGTGTTCCAGTTCCCCCGCAATGTGCACTGAGTAGCGTGGCCCCTGGGCTGGGCCCCCAGGTGGCCAACATCTGTGAAGTTGAAGCTGCACCATCACGGAGTAAGAAGGACTTAAGAGTACTCCAAGCGGCCGATCCTTGCATTGTGGCATTTATGCGCTTTTGGAGGAGGAACCATCCACCGACTGCTATCGAATTGAAGACCGCACCTGCTGGAGTTCGAGAGCTTGCCAGACAGTGGTCCCGAATCAGAGAGAGAGAAGGTGTGCTGTACAGGGAAGTGCAGATTCCCCCATCCAGAGCCCAAGTTTTCCAACTGCTGTTACCTGCAGCTCTGCGGGAGAGGTTCTAACTGGCCTGCACAATAACCACGGCCATCAAGGAGTGGACCGGACTACAGCCTTAATCCGTCAACGGTGTTATTGGCCCAAGATGTGTCAGGATATCAAGCGGTGGTGTGACGAATGTCAACGTTGTACAGTAGCAAAAGCTACCCAACCCAGAGTTAGAACATTTATGGGCAGTCTTCTGGCTACCAGACCCCTGGAGATTATAGCAATTGACTTCACCATCCTTGACCGGGCCAGCAGCGGGCAGGAGAACGTTCTGGTGGTGACAGACGTATTTTCCAAGTTCACACAGGCGTATCCCACCCCAGATCAAAAAGCCAAGACTGTTGTGAAGGTGCTGGTGGAGAAATGGTTCTATATCTATGGGGTACCACAGCGGATCCATTCTGACCAAGGCCGGTGTTTTGAAGGAGAGCTACTGCATCAGGTATGTGCACTGTATGGCGTTCAGAAGAGTCGGACCACCCCCTACCATCCGGAGGGGAATGGACAGTGTGAGCGGTTTAAATTAAGTACAACGATAATGTTTTAAAATGTTCCAGTGTAGCCTTCTCATTATTTTGTATTTTGTAATATTCTGTTGATGGAGGCCTAATATTAAGCCTTACTAGACAAAACTCACTAAATGTTATCTTAAGGCTATCATTGTTATCATATAAATGTTTGTATAGAGTGATAAAAGTCCAAATGGTCAATAAATTAGAAGTTAAGGTATTTTGCCTTTGTATGACCCATTATTGTTTTGCAGATAATGCAAAGGCAGAATACAGTAACTTCCAAATAAGGGTCAAAGGTCAAGTTTGAGCTGATTTTTTTTTCATGTAGATACATGTATTCATTATGACAATTACTTGGCAAATTTTCAGTGTCCTACCTATCATACAATTGGCTGGACAACAAAAAAACTTTAAAGTCATTTTTCTCAGTTTCACACTCTGGCGAGTTAAGGTCTTTTGCCTTTGTAGGGCAGAACAGGACAACAACAACAAGTTGCAAAGTGTGCAAGTGTACAAGTGGAGTAGTGCAAGTGGAGTAGTGCAAGGCAGCCATTGTGGGTCCAAAGTCCAGGATGTTATGTAGCTGAGGGTGGAGGGGGGAGAGAGTTCAGCATCCTAACAGCCTGGTGTATGAAGCTGTTGGTGAGTCTGGTGGTGCGGGAGCACAGGCTTTTGTACCTCTTCCCAGAGGGCAGTTGATCAAACAAATTGTGAGCGGGGTGACTTGCATCACTCACAATTGTGGTTGCCTTGCGGGTGAGGTAGGAGGTGTAAATGTCCTTCAGGGAGGGGAGTGAAGCACCAATAATCCTTCCAGCTGTGTTCACTATGCGCTGCAGGGCTTTCCTGTTGTATTCAGTGCAGCTTCCGCCCCACACAGCGATACAGCTGGAGAGGATGCTCTCAATGGTGCCTCGGTAGAATGTGGTCATGATGGCTGGTGGAGCACTTGCTCGCCTGAGTTTCCATAGGAAGTACAGGCGGCGCTGAGCTTTCTTCGCCAGTGATGCAGTGTTGGTGGTCCAGGAGAGGTCTTCAACGATGTGCACCCCCAGGAATTTGGTGCTGCTCACTCTCTCCACCACAGCACCGTCGATGGTCAGTGGCAGGTGTTGGGTGTGACCTCTCCGGAAGTCAACAACAATCTCCTTGGTCTTGCTGACGTTCAGCAGGAGGTTGTTGTCCCTGCACCACGTGGTCAGAAGGTCGACCTCCAACCTGTATTGAGTCTCGTAGCCCTTGGTGATGAGACCCACCAGAGTTGTGTCGTCAGCAAATTTCACTATGTGGTTGTTGCTGTAGGTTGCAGTGCAGTCATGCGTCAGCAGGGTGAAGAGCAGCGGACTGAGCACGCAGTCTTCAGGGGCCCCCGTGCTCAGTGTGATGCTGCTTGAGATATTGTTGCCAACACGTACTACTTGAGGCCTCTGACAGAGGAAGTCCAGTAGCCAGTTGCAGAGGTAGGTACTGAGTCCCAGTTTGTCAAGTTTGCAGATGAGTTGTTGTGGTATTATGGTGTTGAATGCAGAACTGAAGTCTATAAACAAAATGAACAGGAACATAGAGATGACTGACGATATAAGTGCTTGATTAACCAGTTTGCCACATATCTGGGGTATCTGAGTTCATATGTCTTAGACTGTATTAGGGTATCTGAGTTCATATGTCTTAGACTGTACTGGGGTTTCTCAGTGCATATGTCTTAGACTGCATTAGGGTATCTGAGTTCATATGTCTTAGACTGTACTGGGGTACCTGAGTTCATATGTCTTAGACCAGTGGTCCCCAAACTTTTTCTTCCGAGGGCCAGCTCACTATGCCTGGCTCTAAGAGAGGGCCAGAGACTCGGAGTATATTAGTAACCATAAATAGCTTAGCGCTGTGAATAAAGGCAGTCTACCTTAGTTGAATATTCCATTACATTTAATCTATAGGCTATTGCAATTTAATACCATTGTTATCTGTGTTTATATTGCCATCATGCCATATCAGTGTAAACTGTAGCTCAAATGAAATAATAATAATATCACTCAAAACTATAAGCATGGAGTCCCAAAAGTATATTTTGAACTCTGAAATTTGCATAGGCTACACAGCTCAAGTTGTGAACAAGCAATATCCTACAAATAATTTAAAGTTCTCAAACTATGAGTTTTATGAAGTGGTGGCAGAAACATCTGAAATGACCACCATTCTAACTTTCACTCACCTGATGAGAACTTTGGGAACTCTGTATGCACATTTCCAGTTCCAGAAAGTTCCAGAATTATGACTTGAATAGAAGTTAGTTAGTTATAAACAATTAATTGATACATTTTTAGAATACTTTGAGCACTGATGCAGTCAGCAGAGGCCTCTTACATTGTTTGCAGGTAGGCCTACTTTACATTTTATTCCGTTTTCAATGGCAAACGCGAAACAGCGCCAAAACAACCACCAGTGGACAAAAAGAGTATTACATGTGTACTGTTAAGACCCGCCATAGAGAATGAATGGGGGAAATTACGGAGGTTATAGTTTGACGATGTCGTACTCCCGTGCGGGCCGGATCCTATATACCACGGACATGTTTTGGGGGGCCACCTAAAATAGGACAATAGGAAATTCAACCAAGCAGTGGTAGAGCTAATAGTTACCCTCCCAATTGTAGTTTTTATTTATCTCATCATACCCAAAAGTTGAAACTTAACCTAGTACAGTGAAGTTGGCGATTAAGTCATTTCACACTGATCCGCTTTTTTTTCTTTTATGATATTTCTTCCACAGCAACTGAAACAGGTAGACAGACAAGAATACATTCAGAGTAATAACTTTACACTTAAGTATATAGCATAAGTATATATACTCTTTTGATCCTGTGAGGGAAATTTGGTCTCTGCATTTATCCCAATCCGTGAATTAGTGTAACAGACACATTATCATCCTCTCACACACAAGGACACTCACATTCACAAACACAAACACACACACACACAAACAGTAAATTTGTCCTCACTAATTTAGATTGTTGTATGAAATGCCTGATGCGTATATGACTAAAGTTCCCAAATCCATTTCATGTTCACAGAATCTCTCACTTACATCTCTCACACTCAATTTCAATTCAATTCAATTTATTGTGCTTATAGAGCACCAAAACATTACACATGTATCATGGCGCTTTACAGAATGTAGGCAATCAGAGACAAAAGAAAAGGTTTAAAGCACCTGAGGTGAAAGTTACAAGAGGTCGGATGATTACGTATCCGGTATCCGGTATACACCCAACTCTCTGAACCCCCCTGCCCCCCCCTGCCCCTCTTTCCCTCAACCCCGAAATCAAAGCAAATCTGAGTCAATATCAAACTATACTTTCCAAACACCTGCACATTTTCTAACCAAGAGCTTCACATAACCAATGGCAGCACAAACACACTTAATAACAGTTCAATGCAGAATGTGAATGCAGAAAAGTTGTGCTTGTGTAACATGTAATACTTGAACTTATAAAAGCAGTCTTGTTATTACAAAGCCACACCTCATCAATAAAATGACCTGTATAAAATGCCTGCAATGCTCCATAATTCTGAAAACAATACCTTGGTAACCTCATGGACATGATCTAGAAACAACTCAAAATGTCACCAGGTGTGGGAACAATGGATGAACAGGAACGTAGCGATGACTGATGTTACAAGTGCTTGATTAACCAGTTTACCACGTCTTAGAGACTGTACTGGAGTATCTGAGTTCATATGTAGACAGGTAACCAAGGACCCAATGGACCATGTGAGCACAATAACTTAATTTTGTATATTTTACCAAAGCGACTAGTTTCGCCTTGCAGGGTCACAAATGTCTTAGAGGCTGTACTGGGGTTCTCAGCACCGGAGCATGACGCAGTTCGCCCGCACTCCACCTGCGAGCGCCAGGCAGACGGTGGTCTCTTCCACTCTCCCACCGGTGCCCCGTCAAGAGATCTGCGAGCTGGCGGCAAAGTGATACTCCCTGTGCCACCGAGCGACTGCTGGCCACACCAGCTTATATAGGCCCAAATTTATGGAATCCTCCTTCACCCATACTTGCCAAAACTTCTGTTTTTTCCGGGTTTCTCCCATATTTCACGGTAATCTCCCGTTTTGTATTTCTCCCGGGGAAACTTTGCATAACCATCAAACTTATTTTTAAAATCACGGATCCATTAATTTTTTCTGTCAGTCTGACATTTCCTGGGTTGCCAAATTGTGTGTGAAATACACCCTACACATAACCTACAGTACACTATGACTTACTGTCAATTTCAACCCTTTTGTCATATAACCTGGCAACCTATCCAAATAAGGAAGTGGGTTAACACAGCACAGCCACTGAGTCTTGTAAGCAAGCCTAGTTTGTCAAATTGTTAGAGAAGAAATGTTGTGATTTATACATCACATTATGTGTCCTCAGAACATAGGAGGAAGACTACAGGTGGCAGGTGGATATATAACTGGCATGCGTCTATTTCGGTAAGGCAAAAGCAACGACCAAAATCCAGATGCAGTGTTGCAAGTAGTGTATAAAAAAACATGTTAAATATGCAAACAGTGATTCTGTGCAAACACTGACAACCCATTTGTACCTTTTCTCTCTTGCTTTTAACAACCCGTAATACCGCCCCAGTGTGTTTGTGTGTGTGTGTGTGTGTGTCCTCCTTTCCCCACTGCTCAAATGGCTCACTCGTGTGCATGTACGTTGTCTCCCTTGCAGCACAAAATCAGATACATGCACTTAAGACAAATTTAATTCCTGAAATGAGTTAAATTTATTGATGTGTGGATTTAGGTGCAACGTTATTACTCTGAATGTATTCTTGTCGCAGCATGACAGAGAGAGGGGGAAGAGAGAGAGAGAGAGAGAAAATGAGAGACAGGTTAAAGGGTGAGGAAGAGAGAGACTAGGGGAGGGTTGATTTGCTAACAAAGGTGCATCATGTGTGTAAATGGGCAGGTAGAGGGACTTACGTAACCAGCTCTGCTACTTATAAATAGCAACTTTCTTGGTAACCAAGTGCATTGTAATCTCTGCTAGTCCTACAGTCTTGAGGGTGCATCTGTGCTACAAGACCATAGCATTTAGAGCACTAAAGCATTACATTCTACCATACCATCTGAGAGGATCCTGTGAAACACAAAAGCCTGGGCTTGTGTGTGTGTCTGCCTACCTGAATCAATCAACAGTCAAATATCAACAGGTGAGCCATATACACCCACACTGCATACCTGTGGTAAAATGTGCATGACTAATTGTGTGTTATAATTTTTTTGGTCTTATAAAATAAATATTACAATTTAAGGGTCTTTTTCACCTTCAACTAGATGACAGAGGCATTATATCCTGAGTGCTTTCATATGCATCTTGTTCAGAAACTGATATTCTGTGCACACACACACACGCACACATGTACAGACCCTTTCAACCTGTTTGAATTTCTGGTTTATTTGCGTACAGTAAATGCTTTTTTTGAAATGAAAATGAAACAGACTTTACCCTAATGCTCTGCAAAATGTCGACTTTAAATCTTGTTAAATATTTGTTTGTCCCCAAGTTACCATTACCTCAATGTTGTTTTATTTTCCACCGGAAATGCTTTGGGAACGCACATGTTTGTTTATGCAATTGAAAGGGTCTATAATAGTGCTAGAAAAGAGAGTTCTCTGTGCTTCGGCAAACCACAACAATCCGGTGCAACCAGGGCAGGACAAGACAGTGTAGAGTAAAAAGAATGCAGGTGCAACACACGTCTTCTTTCTTTCTTTATTTTCTTATTTTTTAAGGTGCATAACGGTGACTAACGTTTCAATGTAAGGTTACATCTTCATCAGTCCTTGATGATGGTCTATAATAGTGCTAGGTGTTGATGGAACCTTATATCTGTGCAAATCTTCTTTTTTGCTCATTTATCTTATTGAATCTAATGGTTAATTATGTCATATATACTTGTGATTTTTTGTAATAAAGCTCTAAATTAATCTGATGACTTCTGAGGAGGTTAACCTGCATCTATTTGTCATCCTATATTTAATAGAATCTTCTGATTGAAAATGGCAAGTCAACCTCAGACTGAGGAGGAAAAGGATCTGGAAGAAACGCATATACCTTGCCGCGGTACGCTATATGTGATTCTACCTAAAGAGACCGGGCGTGGGTTGGGGAAATGGACGTGGGAAAAGGGGGAGAAAGAGAGTCGTGGGGAGACGCAGAGGAAGAGAGCCTCTGTACTAGGAAAGGAAGGTGGAGATAGAGGCAGAGAGGAAGGGAGTGAGTCCAGTGTTGTGTACAATTTTCCACCCATCCTCCTGACAAAGACAAGTTCCATTGAAAACAGCCTGAATGATTGTATAGCAAGGTACCAGAACTGTGACCTCATGTTCTTCACAGAGCCCCACAATGAAAGACGAGGAGGTCTAGATGTTTTTAAAAGACAGGGTGTCAACGCGTCAGTAGTAGGTCAGCAGCAAACACAAAACTATAAATTACTGGTCATTGCATGTAAACCAGCAAACCACCCAGAAAATGTACCTCCACTCTACTACATTCTGGTGTACATCAAACCAGAAGTGGGAGACGATAGACTCAAAAGAAATAGCACAACAGTGGGGATTGAAACACTTTACTGCAGATGTTTGGTGTGGTCCAGAGGAGGTCCTGTCTTCATCCTTGGTGACTTCAACTGGTATGACTTTCCAAGTGATGTCACTGAAGAGACTACGACAGAGCAGTATGTGACTTGCCCCCCTCCAGCCATGAGGTGCTATGGCAACTTCAAAAACGCCTACAAGTCCCAGTGCAGTCCCCCGCTGCCTTCCATTGTGTTGACCCCAGAAGATCAAACCTGCCCACATACCCAAGGGTAAGTGTCTTTATACTTGTAGTAGGTCATTCAATGACCAGACTCATGGTCTGCCAACAGGACAAATGAGAGGACACATACTTCTACTCTCTCTCTACAACTAAACGTACCACATAGCAATGCATAATATGACCACTGCATGGTGGCCATCTGCTATGCAAATAAATTATACCTCCCAAGTGCCCCCCTACTCTGTGAGTGTATGAGTCCTTGTATGAGACTCCCCTCTTTCTTACCTCTTGTGAGTCTTTCTGACTCAAAGGCACAAGTATTGTTGTATTAGTATTAGTTTATTAGTATTGTTGTGTCTTCGGTCTTAGTTATTGGCTGTCTCAAGTTACAATTAGCTTTCATATGGCGGGTATAAAAGCAGTTCAACTGGGTAAGGCTTTGCTTATCTTGTTGGGACATGGAGGGCCCCTTCACGCCTGGGTGCTCCATTGCTCTATATTAGTTTACTGCATAACTAATGTGGATAATGTTATATACCTAAAAACCAACTCAATCATACCTGTTTGTTTTCATTTTTTCTGTAGCGTGGTGGGGCAAATGGCCACTTTGGCTATCTGATTAATAGTCAACCTCTGCAAAAGGGAAAAGTGAGAAGACACCCAACTTTATTTGTGGCCAAAGACTCTGAGGAACAGCCAGCAGGACTACAGATGACACGACCAAAGACAGCTATTTTTAGTGCCTGATGAGCTACATGTATCCAGTACTATATATTAAATTGGAAGGATGTAGAGCTGTATACATCTGTATATATTCCAGCATCTGTACCACTTTCATATTCCTCTCATATCCACTCTGAACCAGGATCTCTTTTCAGTGATTTAAAGATAGTGTGATAGTAAATAGCGGTAAATAATGAAAGAAAAGCATTCATAATCAAAACAAGGTGGAAGATTGTGTAACTGAGGAATCTTACTTGTCTCTTTATTGTTTAAAGCAGGGATGTCAAAGTCAAATACATTAGAGGGCCAAAAAAACAAATTTGCTACAAGCCGAGGGCCGGACTGGTTCAATGTTTATTAAAACATTTTAAAATGACTGCACGTAACATACTGTACCAAGACGTGTAGGCCTACTGTATTTTATTTAATGATTAAATGAATAATGACTGTGACTGAAGTGCGGGCAAAGTTTGCACAGAAATGTACGATTTTTCCCATCCTCACCGACCTTGTCATAAAACTTGTTTAAATGATCATATAATGCCTCCTTGCTGCTTTGTCGTCTACAACTTCTTTGACCTGAGGCCCAGTCAAGGCATACTTTGGGGTCATAGGGCCCACCTACATGAACCCACCCCCTCCTCCCACCCCCCATCAAATTATCATAATATCACATCACAATTATCATTATTTTTATACTATATTGCTATACATGCACTTCAAAACAGTCAATGTTTAAAGTGCTAAGATTGTTCACAAAAGTTTGTGAAAACATGCACATCAGAGTACTGCTTTACTAATGTAAAATATAATTAGGCCTACAATAGTTTCATTGTTTTTGCATTGTTGCATGATGCTTGCATGAGAAATACTTCTAAAAAAAACAGCAGTTATGGGTGCCGTTGTTTTGGGATGTTTCCCTCATGCAAGCATCATACACTGATAGAATATTTATATGCTATTTAATTACATTTCATTTGAATGCCTGAATGTAAGGATTCAGGAGACACCAGCTTTGTGAACGGTAAATGGCGGATCAGATCATGCGTAAATCACTGATCTGGAGATCTTTAACTATCTTTAACTAAGACTAATTAATAGCTTTTGGCTGACTTTAATACTTAATGCCAAACAGTGTTTTATATAGTCTGTGCTCTGTTTTTTATGGAAGTTGCATAAATCCACGTCGTTCTATTAAATGTCGTCTCATAATTAAATAGCCTTCCAATAGGTTGAAGCTTTGCTACCAATGTGCACGCATGCATTGAATAAACGCTCATACCACGACTTAATTCTATGCCTCTATGTTTGATGACACCAAACTAACAAGTATTTCCTACTAAGTGCAGAAATGTTTGTTTTCTTTTTCTGTCCGCGGCTCCTTGATCAATTGTGCAGCAAATTATCAGACGATGGCCCGGGAATAATTTCACTCTGCAGACCATCGTCCACATTGCGGACCGCGGCCAATAGTTTGACAAATGTTGACCATTGGTGACTGATGGTTTGATCGGAACAGGTCTCCGAGTGGCCTGATGACTGGAGAGATGGTCTCTTCACTCAGGGTTACAACGTAACCCAACGTTCTCTATCGTCTCGAGACCATCTCTCCACTCCGTTACATATTCCATATGTACGGGGTAACTCTTTAAGACGCCCCGCAAGGAGATAGTGCAGCCCACACCCAAGCAACGTGTGCCACAATGGGTAGTTCGTCCGTGTGTCACCAACGAACTATATACGAATGTTAAAGATTGTTTAACACTCTGTAAAGCGCCATGAGACATGCGTAATGTTTTGGCACTCTATAAGTGAAATTAAATTGAATTGAAATGTACACTATTTACATGCCGATCGGTACGATGCTCAGCAAGTTGCAAGGCCAAGCCCGAGGGCAGATAGGTAGCCCGGGTCGGTCTGCAAGACCCAACCCTGAACACAGAACAGGGCCCCGCCAGGCACAAGGGCCAGCACTTTGACAATGGGCCACTCAGGTTGGCCCGCAAGACGCAAAGCCAACCAAGGTAAGGGGGCTCTCAGCTTTACTCCGGATCCACACCCAGCACACGTTCGGCAAAGGAGGGGCTGGCTGCCACATTCAGACGTAGAATCTGGAGAATGTGGAGCGACCAAGTGACAGCCGCACAGATGGTGGAGAGAGGCTCCCCGCCATAAGGCCCAGTCAGGACCTTGGGTAGAAGGCTGGGTTGGGCGAAGAACCACTGCCGACCCATCCGACGAAAAGGCGCAGCAGCCACTTCAGGATAGTGTGAGTGAGGGGCTCAAAAGACGGAAACGTCAGGGCCTCAAGGACGAGGTCCAAATCCCATGGTGGGACAGGAGGGCCAGCACTGTGCACTGTGAGTCTCCGTGCTCCTCTGAGGAAATGAGAGATCAGGGAACAGCCGTCCTCAGCGATGGCAAACTCCCCAATGCGGACCGCCTTGATAGCTGCCGTCCGCCTGGGATAGGAGGTCCCTCCGGAGAGGAAGCTCCCATGGTTGGCCATCCAGCAGGGTGGGTATCGCCGAGAACCACGGCATGTGAGGCCAGAGTTTGAGAGTGTGTGACGGTTTAAACACCTGAGAGTGTGTTAGGGTTTAAACACCTGAGAGTGTGTTACGGTTTAAACACCTGAGAGTGTGTTAGGGTTTAAACACCTGAGAGTGTGTTAGGGTTTAAACACCTGAGAGTGTGTTAGGGTTTAAACACCTGAGAGTGTGTGGGCTCTTCTTTTCTTCTCTTCTCTTCTTCTCTTCTCGTCTCGTCTCTTCTCTTCTCTGCATAGGAATGTGCTTTAGGGTATAAAACAGCTAAGAGTGTGTGGGCTCTTGCCTTCTCTTCTTTTCCTGCTATCACTCTCCTGAGTGTTGATTATCTTGAGTCCCCTGCTCCTGCTATTGCTCTCCTGAGTGTGGGGATATTTGTGTGACACGTGTCTACAGACAGGGGGCCTTGGGGTCTCCACCCCCTGTTCAGCTCTCTTCTTCTCCCCCGGGAACGACAATCCTCCCCTGGGGGGGGCCTCTGGTGCACGATTAGCCGCAGGCGTTGCTCTATGCCTTCCCTCCTTCATAATATTATCTCGAAGAGAGGAATTGGCATTACCTCCCACTATACTGAATAGTAATTCCCCCTCCAGTTTGTTCTTTTAGTATAAGTATATATACTCTTTTGATCCCATGAGGGAAATTTGGTCTCTGCATTTATCCCAATCCGTGAATTAGTGAAACACACTCAGCACACAGTGAACACACACTAATCCCGGTGCAGTGAGCTGCCTGCAACAACAGCGGCGCTCGGGGAGCAGTGAGGGGTTAAGTGCCTTGCTCAAGGGCACTTCAGCCGTTCCTACTGGTCGAGGTTTGAACCGGCCACCCTCCGGTTACAAGTCCGAAGCGCTGACCAGTAGGCCACAGCTGCCTCTACTAGATCTCACCCACTCATAACTAGATCTCATCCACTCATAACTAACCAGTAGGCCCCTTTTCACCTTCTGCTCCCATATGTTTCTTCTTTTTGGGTCACGGGGGAACTTGTGCGATCATTTCCCACTTCCCGGTCTTGCACTGCTGCCAAACGTGCAACAGTTGTTGTGCATCTTTTTAGTAATCCATGTTATTTTTTAATCATTTATTATGTTTTCCACTATTCACTGCATTACGTCATTGGGGATCTGATGAATGTTGATATCTAACATGGCGTCCAGAACCATGTGACGACCTTGGAACCAATCACATAACACCATCACCATCAATCACATAACACCATCAGCTCAGAACATTGGCCAAACTCTCTCTAAATACGGCTTTGCTTTATCCAATACATGACTCCACCTAGTGGCATGGATGAGTATCACAAATGTCACACAATTACAATGTAATAATGATTGTAAAGAAAATGTAATAGTTAAAAAAAAAAAAACCCAATATGAAATATAAGGCTCACTGGTGTGAGTAATCAGACATAGATAGATAGATAGATAGATAGATAGATAGATAGATACTTTATTGATCCCCAAGGGGAAATTCAAGGTCTCAGTAGCATACAGACATCACACGCATTCACTAACAGCAGAAAAAGTAATAAAAGTATATAATATAAAAAACACAACTAAGCAATAAGGACAGTAGAAGATAAAGAATATACTAAAATACAAATTATACTAAATAACACTAAATCTAAATCAAGTTTAAAACAGTAACCACATAGTGGGTGATTTAGCATGAGACGCTTGCAATGACTGAGGCAGGGACTGAGCCTGTGATTCTCTGTGCATAGTAAGGTAAGGTGCTCTGTGAGAGTGAGTGTCATGGTGATGGTGCAAATGAGTAAGTCCAACAGTGCAACATTGACCATATTCAATATTATTGGTGGCGCTAAGGTGGTGGGGGGCCCCATAAGGGCTTGGGCTGACTCTGCCTGCATTCTGCATCCTCCTCATCCTCTTCTCTCTGTTCCTCTCTCAGAGTTCTGTTTTGTAAAACCTTCGCAAGCGTATGCCAGTGACGTTTTTTCCATGCTTCTTTAGGAGGTCTCCAAACTAAAGCAACACAACACACCAAGGTAAAGTTAGCATTTGTTTCTGACCAGGAACAAACAGATTGAATAGTTATTGAGCATTATTGAGTGTTATTGTGTGCAGTGTCCAGCATGGCCTCTAGAGGGCAGCACTATGCTGATTTACTCACTGGCTTCAGTATCTGCTCCTCAATGTCAGCCTCACTTAGACTTTCAGTTGTAGAAACTTCCAGGCGCATACCAATGACATTATCTATGATTAAAAATATGTTTTACAATGTAGAAACAAACTATATACCCATTTATGGTGAAAAAATATGTATCCACCTTTTTTTCTGTGGAAAAAACACTCTGGTAAAAGTATATTGATTCAACTTTACTCAAGTAAAAGTAACAAAATACAGGTTCTATAATGTACTCACAGTCTAAGAGTAAAAAGTATCCTAGCCTTTTGAAGGACCATATTAGTACTGTAGCTGTTATAAGAAGTGGAGTTGCTGACAATGATATGAATTTAGCCGTAACTCCTTATCAACTATTTCCCTGTCCCTGATGCGTTTTATAAACATTTCAGGCATGCTTGTTGCCTTCTTCCAAGCCAAGGGTGAACTTGTAGAGAGATATAGATTATGTTTGAGGTAATGTCACTGGAAGAATAGGCCTGGTAGGAAAATGTCTAATTTTTTTCCAGACATTCTTAATGAAGAAAAGCAAATGACAAAACAAAGAATAAGATGTTTTGTCGTCTGTATGGATACTGACAAACCACTGAATTTGATGGAGAAGTTTTGTTTGAGGCCTGTTGCCAAGGCTACCCACTTTCTGCTCCTCATCCTTATTGCCCCATCCATTTGGCTGATATCGGGAGGGAGCGCAATGATGTGGAATAAAATAATCATACAAATAATCAACCAAATAATTCCCCTCAAATGCATTAATACTAAGGTAAAAATATACTTTGAAAATGCAAGAAGTAGAAAATACAGATATTTCTGTTCAAATGTTGGGGAATACATTGAATATGTAAAGTACAGACACCTAAGAATGCTACTTAAGTAATGAAATACTTGTAATGAAGTAGCAAAATTCTATTGAAGTACTTATCATGAAGTAAGAAAACACTTGTGATGAATTAAGAAAGTACTTGTGATGAAGTAAGAAAGTACTTGTTCTTCGTTACCTCCCACATCAGCAGTGCAACATATACAAAGATGTGTGTTCCCTATCAAACGAATGGTCTTGTGCTACAGGCGCTCCACTTCACTACACTACTGTAAATACTCAGACCCAAGGGGCTCCACTTTCATGTTTATGCCCCCAGAGTGTAGCGCTGTAGCTGCCTGTCTGCTCTAGCTGTTGGCTGCATCAACTTGAGTTAGGTAGAACTGATTTTTTTATGGGTTTTTTCATACCTACATTACTCGGTGTCCTCGAGAAACTACGTGAATCTATGTGAAAAATCGCCAGAATTCCCCTTTAAGGGTCTGCTGATTTCCATGATTTAATGAATTCAGCTGTCAACGTCTAGGCACAAGGAGCTGCTGACCAGGAAAGATACGGAGGCCTCATAGTCTACATTTCCTCTCAGCTGCAGATCACTATGGTATTAGGCCCATAAAGTGTCTGATCTGAATAAATGTGAAACTCAGCTCACCTGGCTGTGGAGATGACACACCTGGATCGATTGTACCTGAAAAGCACATCAGACCCCATAATGAGAACAGTTACATCATATGACATGTCCCTTATTGTTACTGCTCATGCAGCATGGAGAGAATGATGATGCATCAAGGCAGGAAATGACGTAATACTCACATCTGAAGCCCCCTGACCTGAGGAACGTGGCAAAGACCCAGCGGCCCTGAGCACTGATGTTGCTGGAGTTGTGTAAGTTCACTATGTCTATGGTGTTGTTGGGATAGCAGGTGCGCAGAGATCCGTGGTGGGTGGAGCCGATGGTGTCGTATCCAATCTGGAGAGAGGCGTTAAAGTAAACTGACAAAAACAAAAACAAACAAAAACAAATCTGTGGTGATCTTACCTGTACCTTCCTTTCAGTTTGGGCAATAACACCATAGTTCATGAAGACAAAGGACAGATTACTGTCGGAAATCAAAACCACCTGGAAGGTCGTCTCCTGAAAATTCAGTCCAGTGATGCAGTAAGTTTGTGATGTATTCATGATAAAAATGCCATTTCTCACATAAATGAAGTCACAATATGATAGGCCAATGGTCTGAGTGAACACATGAGTAATTACAGCCTTTCAACACTAGGTGTCATGTATGTGCTGGAGGGGGTTCGAGAACTGATGAAAAAGGCCACGTTTCTGGTTGGAACCACAAAGCTAGTGATATCAGGCATTCCGGGCACATTGGTGTCAATAGAGACGTCAGTCTGCCAACTACAAGTCTGTATGGTATCAAAAATGCATTTGAAGCCATTATGGTAAACAAATGACAGTGTGTTGTTTCAATATAAAAATATTATGAGTCAGTGGAGCATCGGAATGAGCTTGAATGAGCTATTTTATTTTTTTAAGGTAACATTACTGCATTGTGTTGCTTTAAGGTGCAGAAGATAGAGCAGTTTTTTCCATGTCTGAGCCTATTGTAGTATAATTTCCCCCTAAAATAACAAAGAGTACTCACTGGTCCTGAGTTTGAGAAATAGGCCACCCTGTCCCATGTGGCCACAAGCACCCAGGCAGCAGTGAAAGGCACATTGGGGAAGTAGGAGTTGATATCTTGAGTTGCGCTTTGAAGAACACCACCAGTAGTAAGTATACTGCTGATAGGAAATGTTCCCTTTTTCTGTATTGTCTAAATCTGTCCAGAAGGGGGCGATAATGTCCCTGGTCGAGTTCTCAGGGAACTCTGTAGGTGTAAATGTAGAGAGTGACTGGTTGAAAGTGAGGTGTCCATTGTGATTCACCTGAAAAACACCATAAAGACAGTGGCATTTAATATATCCCAGAATTTCCTTTGATTTCACAGTATAGTGTAATTACAGTAGCTTTCACGGTAATCATATGATAATGTTATGGTCTGGGTCATGCTCAGGTGGATGTGGAACACTGCGTACGTATATCTGCTGGTACGTGCGACCAAAGTAAGGGAATGAGCGTTGCAGGGGAATGAGAGGGGAGCTGCCGTCATCTGAATGATTGCTGAAAGTATCACCTGCAGCTGATCCAAATGGATAGAAAATGTCTGAGGGGATAACAAATAACATAGTAGGGAAAATGTCAGAAAGTCTCTTTTTTATTTCTATTGTGATTTAAAATGTTTTTATAAGTCAGACAGTCCAGGGGAGGGAAAATGTGCTCACCCAGGGCACTGGTACTCTCACCTGAGACGAAGACACCAGAACGTCATGAGATACACATAGCCTCATTCCACAATCCACATTGACTTACATTTTATTCTCATGTATAAGTGTGACTATGAAAGCACAGGAGACATTATTCAAAAGCATGCAGGTATGATAGATAATCCACCAATACCAGCCATACAGCCAGTAGCACTAACATGAAGTATCTTTTATTTACTCAAGTCTTATTTAGCCTGGCAGCAGTCAGTGGGGACATAAACACTCAACACCCAGCTGATGAAAACACACACACATGCAGCGTTATCCAGCACTGCAACATGCTGGAAACATGCACTTCCACATCCAGAGAAAAAAGAGGGTACTGTAGAAAGTGACAAATGAATAACTAGAAATAACTGTGGTAAGGGTATGAGCAAGATTATTGCTAGACACAGCTGATCAATATTGATAAACAGAGCTGATCAATCTTACTCATTGCCACCATGATGAGAGTCAATGACAGTGGGGTCATCATGATCATGTCACTTGCCACTTGCACCTGTTAACACACAGATATAGATGATTTTGATGTTTTACCTGATATATTTGTTTTGCTTGTTCTATTGTTGTGATTGTTACTGATTACCATCTGGCATTTGGAAAAGGACTCTAAATAACAATGGCTACTGTCCCAAAGAGTTTCAAGGAAGTCAGTCAAAAGTACATCTTGTAAAGTAGTGTATCAGACTCCGTGAGTTTGAATATTCTTCAAGTCACTAAAGGAAAGATTAACTGTTACCATGGATACGAAAGGCAAACAAAAGAGAAGAATTTGAAAAGTAAGGCATGAGCCCTTACCAAAGTCCCTTGTGAGCTGTTCTGTGGGGAGTCCCAATGCTTCACCTGGGCCCTCTATCAGCTGTAGCACGCATTTAAGTAGAAAACAAAAACCAGTAGAATAAATTATTGCTTTCTTTGGAAACCAGACGCCGCCCAGGTAAAGTATGCTGTCACTCCACTTTGTGATGTACCTTTGTTGTCTGTGCACATGACCCAACTCTCGCCTCTCTGTTACATCTATAGTGTTCAGAAACTTGCTATGGCTGGTATTTTGCAGATTTAAAGAATAATGACATTATATTAAATATTACATTAATGTTTCATAAATTGAAACTGCTGACCAATGTCATGGTTCAAACATCATGCTTCATGATCCTGAGTCCCTAAACCATCTCTCCATGCATCTCTGTATAGTATAGAGTCATGTGCAGACTGGCAGGGTCTAAGAATATGATTATTGTGTCCATAGCTGATGTCTCTAAGAGTGACACAAGGTATACATCTTGCTTTTGGAGACATTGGACCCGAAGTCTGTATATGTTTTATAAATTATGCCTCATCTGCATCATTCTTAAATGTTTTGTATTGTTTTATATATATATATATATATATTTATACAACAATTGGGTTCTATGGAACTATTTATTTGTTTCTGATTGGCCGAGAGACATTCCATAGGTTGGAATATCCCTGGACATTTCAACTCAGACTTTGCACAGCTAATAATAAATCACTCCGCAATACAATGCGAAGATTTGACACAATGTTCTCATCCCAGCTCTCCACAATTTTAAGTAAGCAATGGGTTACTCCTTAGCAAACCATAACGAAACAGTGCTTCACCACATCTGTGGATTAAGCCACACAGTCAACTCAGTGTAAGTAAGATAAACGAGGATGCTAATTGTTCTCAATATTTCCAGCATTGTGTATAATATGATTGTCACTTGAAGGAGACTTGTAGATAACTAACATTAGCATAGTTAGCTAACTGCTGCTAACGCGCTAGCATCGTCACGTCAGGCTGAGCACAGTAGTGTAACATTTATTCACCATAAATTAATAAAGTTGAGTGGTTCTGCAATGTAGGCTATGTTTCCGTTTTTTTTGCAGTACCATGTCCCTTACATGACATGGCCCAGTATCCTTGTAACATAAGGTGACCATATTTCTGAGACAAAATCCGGGGACATTTTCAGTTGAGAAGCGTAAAACGTGTAATGTTTTAATCATTGTAAACTTAAAACGGGGACACTGTCCCAGGGCGTCACTAGAGCTGCATTAGTCCACAAGCACCCCTAGGGGGGTTCGGCTCCCCCGTAAGAAAAGTTGGTATATTTTAATGTTTAAATGCATCAATCTGGTGCACTTTGAAAAGAAATTCAGAGGTTAGACTTCATTATTCTTATCTATGGATGGAAATATTTGTGCTGTAGCCTAAGCCTAAACTTCCACTTCAGAATTTTAACCATGCACACACAGTTGGAATAGTTATAATATTGCAATAAGTTATGATATTGCCCATCCACAAAGCATATTTTCTTCACAGTTCAGAAATGGTCCAAAATAGTATTGGCTACATTTCAGCACTCCATGAAATGATATCATAGTGGCAGTGCTGTTCAGACAGTTAATCTAGCTAGTTATCCTGGTCATTGTAATGCCTGTCTTCTTTTTTCAAGACAGTCTGTGCTTTACCCATATCTGAGAATGTATGATGTGATAATATTTGTCTTATGTAGCCTAATAGGGCCTATGTGTTGTCAGTCTTATATCAACAAAAAAATAACTCACGTCTCATGCTTTTTTTTCTTTATATTTTTGTCTTAATGTCACTAGGAAGCATGCCAGTAGAAATATAGGCTATATTCATATTTGTAGGTGATTGTCTGGAATCTGGCAATATGAGAACCATTATGGTGGGATAGGCCTACTCTGGCTAAACAATTTACAAAAATGTTTGTACTGACATAAATCGTTGAGAATAGGCCTACATTATAATTTTGGCCCAAAGTTGTAGACCATGTTAGACCATTGTTAATTTTCTCGCGAAACCATTTATCACAGCAATTTGGCGCTAATATGGAAAGCTTAGATTCCGGCCGTTCACGTGATATCTACGTATGATATGCTATCTGTGTGACGGGTTCTCCGCAATTTTAGTTTAAAGGTATGAACAGGTATGATAAGGGATCAGATTCCAAAAATAATTCAGTGGAAATGCATGGATTCCAGTTTCTTCAGATTCCAAAAATAATTCAGTGGAAATGCATGGATTCCAGTTGCTGCTACTGGAAGAAACTGGAATCCATGCATTTCCACTGAATTATTTTTGGAATCTGATCCCTTATCATACCTGTTCATTCTTACTCGTCGCTTGACTTATCGTGACTAAATTCAAGATGGCTGCAAACGCTAAACTTAAGATACTGTCTGTATAAATCGTCTTGTAAGTAAACTACCAGTGCTTTTTCAAAGTTCTCAATGTCTTGTTTTAAATGTCAGGGCCCTCGGAAGTCTACCAATGAAGTGTGGAGATACATTGAGCCTCGTAAATGGTGTAAAACAGTGATTTATTTGCATGGCTAGCACCACCGATGCCGAAGCACCACCATTGAAAAAGCTGTTGGTAGCATCGGCTAACTAGCGCCAGATTTTGGAGTGCAGGGGACAAGCCGAGATGGGCTATGAGACATACGTTCACACTCGGGATCATGTTTCTATACACTTTAGGTCAATATCACACCGGAATTCTCCTTTAACCTGGACTTGAGCAGCTGGCACGTTTGTGATGAATAGTTTAATAATTCCCCCGCACAAGTGGTTTCATTTCAAAGATTCTACCGCGCTGCTATTCCGCCAATCGAAATAGCCTACCAGAAATATGGGCATTCTAGAACATCTTGGAGGTCTGAGCTGAGCGCTTGCTTTGACTGGCTTGAGCCTGTGCGTGAAGGGTGCGCAACTGTATGTTTGGTCAGTGTTTTCTTTCTTTCTTTTATTCCAATTTCGGGTCTGTCAGTCACAGTGAAAACCGGGGACTTTTCCGGGGACAGTTCCAGCCGGGGACAGGTCACCGAAATCGGGGACGTCTGGTCACTGTATTGTAACATGCATGTAGCAAACATTCATTTTGTTGCCTGCGCCACTCGGCCTCCGGCCTTGTGGCTACGGCCGAACAACACCCGTGGGAATATCCATGACCAACCCCACTCTCACTCATGCTATATTGCTTAAATATATATATATATATATATACTGCAAAAAATGAATTCTAACCAAGTGTTATTGGTCTTATATTAAGATTAAAAAATCTATTTGGTATTATTTTTAGTATGAAAAGACTTACCTAGCGCCCTCTCAAAAGATCATTTTGACTTAATTTAAGAAGACTTTGACTTATTTTAAGGAGTCTTATCAAGACAAATTTACTCAACACACTGGCAGACAAATTGGCTTGTTTTTAGGACAAATTTGCTTAACGCACTGGCAGACAAATTTGCTTGTTTTCAGGATGAGATGTCTTAAAATAAGTCAAACTTTCAAAGTCAAAGTCAGTCAAAGTCAGTTTTATCTTGATATAAGATTAATTAACACTTGGTTAGATTTTGTTAGATAAGCAGTTTTTGCAGTGTATATTTGTACTGTGTTGTCTCTATGGACCTTTGTGTCTTGAATAAGTTGATTGATTGAAACAAAATCAACCTAAGCGTTCTCAGATGATGTGATAGACGAGGCACTGTTGCTCACCTGTCCATCATCGTAAAGCCCAATTTGATTGGTCCAAACAGCTCTGGTTCGAGCATAGTTGCTCCACAACGGAGCAATGCCTGACCGAAGTTCCCAACCTCAAATGCTATGGGGGCGGGACTAAGTTTGGCTGGCACTATAGACACATGCTTAGGCCAAAGTAACAAAACGTGAAGCTTTTGTTACTATACCTTAAACACATTGTAGCCATACCTTAAACACAGTGTAACCATACCTTAAACACAGTGTATCCATACCTTAAACACAGTGTCATACCTTAAACACAGTGTATCCATACCTTAAACACAGTGTAACCTTAAACATAGTGTCATACCCTAAACACAGTGTAACCATACCTTAAACACAGTGTATCCATCCATACCTTAAACACAGTGTAACTTTAAACAAAAGCGCTGCTTTGCACTTTAGTTGCAATTTTGCAACACTTGCTCCTGTACACTACACACTATTTCATACATAAGACACTTTGTTCATAAATGAAATCTCATTGGTACCATTGGGACAACACATCTTCAAAATACTCAAAATTCAAAATACAAAACACAATGGTGAGTGAAAACACTTAGACACACATCTGAAAATATTTACTTACAAAACTGAACACCAATCAGCCAGCCACAAATAGGCCTCAGTTGAGCCATTTTGAGAACTTTGCAAGCATGGAGGTAGGGAGAGCAAGAGGTGGAGGAAGAGAGAGAGAGAGGAGTAGGAGGTGGTGGAGGAGGCTTTGCACGGAACAATATTTCAGATGATATTAGAGAAACTTTGGTGGATCACGTGATAAATCATGGCCTGAGTCCACCACATCTAAGCCTATTTTACAGTAGTGTACTTTTGGTTTTATTTTTGCGTTACTGCATTTACTGTACTGTACTGTAAAGTATAGTACTGTGATGTACAGTATTGAGTTGATTTTGTAATCATACAAATCATCAAGTCATTTGTAACCTGTTTTCTGATTTCCTGTTTTCTGACACATATCTGGTGGGGTAGGAACTGAACAGACACACACACACTCATACAGTATACACACACACACACACACACACACACACACACAGATCGGAACATTTCTGGGGAGATGGTGGGGAGAAAGGCCCAGCTATGAGCACTTCGTATGCACCTGGTGTGTGTGTGTGAACACACAGTGAGGTGAAGCACAGACTAACCCGGAGCAGTGAGCTGCCTGCTACAGCGGCGCTCGGGGAGCAGTGAGGGGTTAGGTGCCTTGCTCAAGGACACTTCAGCCGTGGATGTGGGCATGGGAGAGCAGTGCCCAACCACTTCCCCCGCCCACATTTTTCCTACTGGTTGGGGATCGAACCGGCAACCCTTCGGTTACAAGCCCAAACCCCTAACAAGTAGGCCACGGCTGCCCCCAATGTGTGTGTGTCTGTGTGAGTGTGTGCGTGCATGCATGTGTGAGTGTCTGTGTGAGTGTGTGTGTGTGTGTGCGCATGTCAGGGGCGTCACTAGACCTTATTCACTGGGGCACGTGCCTTAGTAAAAGTCTCCAGTGCCCCAGTAAAATTCTAGCCCTGCTCTCGCTGGAAACGGCATTCATGAGCGCATCTCCGTGCCTGCTTTAGTCATGACTCGAGCCTGTCACTTACCAGCCAATAAAAAAAACAAGGAAAAAAAGAAAGGGGCCATAATAGCCAATCAGGAAATAGCACCTCTGTAGCTGGGTAAGATTGAACGCAACAACCAATGAAAATCGTTCACATGATTCTTCCAAGTATTTCGTTGGAGGAGGAGGAGGAGGAGGAGAAGGAGAAGAGAGGGGAGAAAGAGCACAGGCTGGGCAGTCCAGTACCAGGCAGGAGGAGGAGGAGGAGGAGAGAGACAGGCAAGAAATGAATGAGGACATGATGGGGGGCTAGACGTAAAAGCCATTTATTTCATATTGCGCGCACATTTAAATGTTTTTTTTTTTATGTATTTGGAGTTGGGGGCCTGTGCCCCAGCAAATCTCTAGGTCTAGAATGCGTTTGTGCATGCATGTGAGAGAGACAGAGAGAGAGCTGGAGAACACTGTTTCAGGATTGAGTTTGTGCGTGTATGTGTGTGTGTGTATTTGTGTTTGTGCGTGTGTGTCTGTGTGTGTGTGTGTGTTTGAGAGAGAGAGCTGAAAAACACTGTTTCAGGATTGAGTGTGTGTGCGTGTGTGTGTGTGTGTGTGTGTGTGTGTGTGCGCGTGAGTGTGTTTGTGTGTGTGTGCGTATGTGTGTATCTGTGTGTGTGAGAGAGAGAGCGCTGGAGGACTCTGTTTCAGGATTGTGTGTGTGTGTGTGTGTGTATGTGTGTGTATCTGCATGTGTGTGTGTGTGTGTGTGTGTGTGTGTGCGCATGTGTTTGTTTGTGTGTGTGTGTGTGTGTGTGTGTGTGTGCACATGTGTGTGTGTGTGTCTGTCTGCATGTGTGTGTGTGTGATGCTGAATAGTGTCAGGATCTGGCAACACACACACAAACAAACACACACAAACACATTGAACACAGAGAAGATAAAAGGAAACTTTGGTGTGTTAACTGTTAGTTTGATCTCAACTTTCTACATCTGATAGAGAGAGTGAAGGCTCCGGAACTAACACACACACACACACACACACAGAGACCAGTTCCGGTTGATAGAAGGGCCGGATGAGCCTGGCAGAGCTCTCACAGTCTGTTTGGTAGAAGCAGAGCGACACATGCAGACTAAACTTCAACACAAACACAGAACTCAGGATGGAGCCTGCAGTGTGTGTGAGTGGATTTCTCCTGCTGATTTTCACCACTGGTGTCCACCTCAGTCCAGATCCTCTGTTGCAGCCGCCGTGTAAATTCTGATTCAGTTGCTATTGTGTCGGTGACGCTCCACAAAAATCCAAAATCCAAAAAATGATTCCCTTTTTCTTTAGCCAACAACACAATCCACACGCACGCACACACACACACACACACACACAATCCACACACGCACACACACACACACATACAGACACACACACACACACAAACAAACACATGCACACACACACATACAGTAAACACTGAGCTGCTTGCTGGGGAGGGAGGCCCAGTCTCCCTGCATCTCTCCCCAGCAGAGCTGCTCCTATCTGGGCCTCTCTCCCCAGCAGAGCTGCTCCTATCTGGGCCTCTCTCCCCAGCAGAGCTGCTCCTATCTGGGCCTCTCTCCCCAGCAGAGCTGCTCCTATCTGGGCTTATCTCCCCAGCAGAGCTGCTCCTATCTGGGCTTATCTCCCCAGCAGAGCTGCTCCTATCTGGGCCTCTCTCTGCATCTCTGTCCCCTCCCTGGTGTGGATGAGGAGCCTCTGCTGGACCTGAGAAAGAGAGAGAGAGAGAAAAAGAGAGAGAGAGAAAAAAAGAGAAAGAAGAGATGGAGTATCTCTGTTCAAGATGTAGCGGAGATAAACTCGTAGAGAGACAGATGTAGTGATAAGTAGCTTGACACGTCTGACACCTACTGTAAATGGGTCCCACGGTGCTCATGTGTAGCTAAACCTGACACACACACACACACACACACACACTAATTTGTCTTACGATCCAAATAAAAGCATTTAAATGTGCGCGTGTGTGTGTGTGTGTGTGTGAGTGAGTGGTGTGGTGTGTGTGTGAGTGGTGTGGTGTGTGTGTTGGTGGTATGTGAGTGTGTGATTTCTCCCTAAGATTTAATGACTTATTCTTAACATGTAAACCCAGCTGTGGTTAAAGCCACAAAGACACACACACACACACATACAGACACACACACACACACACACATACACGCACACTGTCTACATCTGATAGAAAGAGTGAAGGCGCTGGAACTAACACACATGCAAACACACAAGCTCACGCACACAGACACACACACATACAAACCATTGGTGGAGGATCTGAGGGGCAGACTGCAGGTGGATCTCAACACCTCTCTGGTCACACTGTCTGGGCTTAAAGTCTTGTGTGATTTCTGTTGTACAGTATAGAGAGGAGCTCAATGCCAAAGTTGCTCAACAACCAACTCAACAACCATTTATCTCCTGTAGCTTTACAAGATACACATAGAAATTCCATTAATGTCCTGTTGATATTAGATATTGTATGTTATTGTTGTTTGAGAGTTTTTCTGGAAACCATCACATGTTTTAATGTACCACCATTATTTCCTGCAGGCTGTACATATATCTTTTTCTGCCGCTTTTGAAAATGACTGAAGTTTGTATCTTTTAAACACATATAAATAAAGTCAATTTAAAAGAGAACATTCTGTACTGAATAAATGTCATTCTGCACCGAATTGAATCATAACCATAAAGATGATGATGTTCTACCATCTAAACAGAAACAAACATGATAAAACATCCACCTCGCACATCCACATATGAACTGAGGCCTGTTTAACAATGCAGTGTCCATGTACATCCACATATGAACTGAGGCCTGTTTAACACTGCAGTGTCCATCTACATCCACATATGAACTGAGGCCTGTTTAACATTGCAGTGTCCATGTACAGGGCCGGCCCGAGGCATAAGTGAACTAAGCGGCTGCTTGGGGCCCCCTGCAATCGAGTTTCTTTTCTTTTTTTACATAATAAATAACGTAAACAAGTGACATCAATGAATGAATAAATGAAACAATTAATCATGGGCGTAGTTTTAGGGTGGGACGCTAAGGACTAGTTCTAATCAAAATTTTAAGATGACAAAATTGTCCCCACCAATATTTTAGCGAACTCATTTGTGCTGCTGATCATTCCGACAGCCAGCACGACAATACAAGAAACGTCGTCATTTGATTGGCTGAAAAACCGAGGGGGGTGGTTATCTGACACGCACGCTACACGCATGGTGAGTGTCAAAGCACAGGCTACTTTGCACTGGTAGTCAAGCGAGCATGTAATATTTTAAAATCACAGAGCTCCCTCGGTCATGGAAAACCTGGAAAAGTCATGGAATTGTAAAATCCCATTTTCCAGGCCTGGAAAAATCATGGATTTCAGTAAATTCATTGATAGTTTTGGAAAAGTCATGACATTTTTCATACCAGGGACATAGGTAGGAGATGGCATATGGTGCTGGTCATATAATTAGAATATCATGAAAAAGTTGATTTATTTCAGTAATTCCATTCGAAAAGTGAAACTTGTATAAAGTATACATTCATTCCACACACACTGATGTATTTCAACTGTTTATTTCTTTCAATTTTGAGTATTATAACTGACAACTAATGAAAACCCCAAATTCAGTACCTCAGAAAATCATCTTTGTGTCTCCCTCTCCCTCCTGTGTCATAGAATGTCAATGAGTTCTGATGTGTTTTGATTGGGGGGAGGTGTCCGGGAGGGAATATTTAGGGGTTCAGATAGGTTAGCGATTGATAAGGGGAGGGAATAGAATAGGGGGTTCTAAGACGTCTAGTAAGTTTAGTAGAAGTGGATTACGTGCAAGTGAGTTGTGTTGTGTTGTAGGCTGATGAGTTGTGTTGTGTTGTAGGCTGATGAGTGTGAATGACGAGTGATTGAGACCGTGATTTATCAGCGATCCGTTTGTTGTTTTGTAGTGGACACCTCCTGTTGCCCGTGCACTAGCCTGTACATCCTTTAGAAAATAAATTACCGGAGTTTTGGAACGATATCTCAGCCTCCCCGTCTCCTACCTTCTCATCGGCATTACAATATTGTGAAAAGGTTCAATATTAAAGACACCTGGTGCCACACTCTAATCAGCTAATTAACTCAAAACACCTGCAAAGGCCTTTAAATGGTCTCTCAGTCTAGTTCTGTAGGCTACACAATCATGGGGAAGACTGCTGACGTGACAGCTGTCCAAAAGACGACCATTGACACTTTGCACAAGGAGGGCAAGACACAAAAGGTCATTGCTAAAGAGGCTGGCTGTTCACAGAGCTCTGTGTCCAAACACATTAATAGAGAGGGGAAGGGAAGGAAAAGATGTGGTAGAAAAAAAGTGCACAAGCAATAGGGATAACCGCACCCTGGAGAGGATTGTGAAACAAAACCCATTCAAAAATGTGGGGGAGATTCACAAAGAGTGGACTGGAGTCAGTGCTTCAAGAACCACCACGCACAGACGTATGCAAGACATGGGTTTCAGCTGTCGCATTCCTTGTGTAAAGCCACTCTTGAACAGGAGACAGCGTCAGAAGCGTCTCGCCTGGGCTAAAGACAAAAAGGACTGGACTGCTGCTGAGTGGTCCAAAGTTATGTTCTCTGATGAAAGTAAATTTTGCATTTCCTTTGGAAATCAAGGTCCCAGAGTCTGGAGGAAGAGAGGAGAGGCACAGAATCCAGTGTAAAGTTTCCACAGTCAGTGATGGTTTGGGGTGCCATGTCATCTGCTGGTGTTGGTCCACTGTGTTTTCTGAGGTCCAAGGTCAACATAGTCGTCTACCAGGAAGTTTTAGAGCACTTCATGCTTCCTGCTGCTCTCACCAACTTTATGGAGATGCAGATTTCATTTTCCAACAGGACTTGGCACCTGCACACAAGATGCGATTTGCCAGACCCAACAATGCAGAAGAGCTGAAGGCCACTATCAGAGCAACCTGGGCTCTGAGCTGAACACCTGAGCAGTGCCACAGACTGATCGACTCCATGCCACGTCGCATTGCTGCAGTAATTCAGGCAAAAGGAGCCCCAACTAAGTATTGAGTGCTGTACATGCTCATACTTTCCATGTTCATACTTTTTAGTTGGCCAACATTCCTAAAAAAAATGTTTTTTTATTGGTCTTAAGTAATTTCCTGAGGTACTGAATTTGGGATTTTCATTAGTTGTCAGTTATAATCATCAAAATTAAAAGAACATTTGAAATATATCTGTGTGTGTGTAATGAATGAATATAATATACAAGTTTCACTTTTTGAATGGAATTACTGACATAAATCAACTGTTTGATGATATTCTAATTATATGACCAGCACCTGTATGCCATTCAATCACTTTCTTCATGGAAATGGAATATTGGCAAACGCAAACTTCCTGCAAAATCCCTGACTGCATCTTTTAATATCTGACTGAGAAAGGGATTTGTTTTCTATACAAATGGACAGATGATGATGTTCATATGATAGTTATGGTTGTTATTTGTTCAACCCTCAATAGCATAACAAAGAACGGCACACAAAAATAAGATCAGTAACATTAGATTGCTATTAGACCCCCATGTGTTCATATATTTTTACGTATAACAGAATGGCAGAAGGGCCCCAGCTGTGGAGTGACTGGCTACTGACTTCCCTATCTGATTAAACACATAAAAAGACCAAAAAATATACCTTAAAAAAGAATGGCAGGAGCTGATTTCACCCCCAGCCCCCAATGTTCACTCCATGGCTCCGGCCACATTTTCCCACAAGGCAGAAAGGTACCTTTCCTAAAGCCTGCACAGTGCTCTGTTATCATGTAAAGCCCGCCCCATGCTGGGTTTGTGGTGATTCGAAAGCAGGCCTCAATGAAATCCCTTTCCAGACCAACCTGCAGAGCTAATTCAGATTTGCTAACAGGTTCGTCTGGGTTCACCCAGGCTAATCCAAAAATGCACCCTTGTTTTTAGACTGGGTTTCTCCTTTAATTTGTGTTTGTTCTGGAGGCTGCTTTAGCCAAAAGCGTAACCCGAACAGGGGAGCACTGTGGAGCAGGGACCAGCTGCAGCATCAAGGCTGTGTACTCCGGGCCTCCCTCCATGTGTGATGTGACTCCCCCACTGACTGTATGAATAATAAGTGGCGTAATCTAATTCTTTAGTACAGGTTTTCCTGTTGCACTGGTTTCACCCACATACCACAGGTAATTTTATGAACTTTATCTGACCACACAAACTCTGACCATGTCTAGACAGACAGGTGTATGTATCTCTCAGATCTTATCTCTGCATGTGTGACTGGATACTGTAGACACAGAGAGGGCCATCTGAAAGATTTAGCATGACACTACAATAAGCAGGCCTCTGTGATCCCTAGACATGGGGTAGAACGGCATACTTGTTGTGCTGTCACAATTGTTTGAAGGTTCACTGAGTAGCTTTTGTATACTATATATAGTATACTACGAAGCACGTTAGACACATCTCGCCATCACTAGACCCAAGTGCAAGACTTCTGGCTGGACTGGCTGGCTGGACTGTTCACTTTGCCTCTGTAGTTAACGTAACCGAGCCATTTAGACCTTCAAAGTATAGCCTAGGCTTAATGGGTTCTACGTTTCACTGGCTGCCCACGGCCACCTAGTCTATCTTCAGCCTAAATTGAGGAAGCATTGCTGGTCTAAAAATGTATAAATTTAAAAAAAACTGTATGGCAAGGATTGAACCCGTAGGCTAAACTAGCGTAAAAGGAGCTTTTTAATACCGCATCAACCTGTTACGCCACATATGTAACTTGTCACTTGAGAAGAGATAAGTTATTAAAATATAAATCCAAAAAACCTCAAACTTATGTTAACATGTCAGAAACACGAACGTAAATAGCCTAGGCCTACATCTTGTGAGTTGTGACTCGCAGTGCGCAAATTTTGTGTAAAATGTGGACAGGGTAGACTTCTCCTGCACGTTGCAGTGTGCGTTTTAATACGTGTGTTTTATTGAACTGAATTATAGAACGCATACTGGACTAGTGGATACAAAATTGTGAGGCAAGAGGCAACACAGATTACTAACCAGAGTGGTGGTCAGTTGTGATATGCATTAGGTTAATATGCAGATTATTGTTTTGTCATTCGAGTTCGAATCTCATAGTAGAACTTTTTTATTTTATTTATTTGCTGGCGTTTATAATCCTGTGTTAGAGACACTTCAAGTAGAGGCGGCCACAGCCTGGCAGCAATCAGTGAAACGTATGTAAACTTAACCATGTTAGAGTATTTGAAGGCCTAAGTAAACGGCTTGGGCAACGTTGCAAGATAACACAGTAGCCAGTTACCATAATCCGCTGTGTTAACCTGTTAAACACAATAACATAGCCTAGGTGACCTCTTTAGTCTAGTCGTGATCCCCAAAGGCCCAATAGTAAACCCAGAAATGTTGAGTACCCTAAAGTTTTATTGCAGAAATGTCATCTATAGGCCTGGTGGGTGGAATTCAACTTGGTTGCCTAAAGTTGCACTTTGGGCAATTTGCATAATTAGCATAAATATGCAAAACTAGAAAAACACTCCGAGAGTACAGAGGGGTATTCCAGAAAGCAGGTTTACAGGCTTAACTGGGTATGTTAACACAGAGTTAGCGGTAAACCTGGGATTTCAGTTCCAGAACGCTCAAATATGATCAGGCTATGTAAGTAACTATGGTAACATAGGCTCTGAACTGAACTGGGTATGTAAACCCAGAGTAAACGGTAAACCTGGGATTTCAGTTCCAGAAAGCTCAAAAATGATCAGGCTATGTAAGTAACTATGGTAACATAGGCTCTGAACTTAACCTGGTAGGGGATAGGTTTTGTTCAGGTTATGTAATTATGTTCGGTTATTTCAGTGCATGTTCAATCAGGCCGCTATTTTTACACTTGTCAAACAATGGCGTTTCATTTTGACGAAGGTCCGATTGACAAAGAAGCACAAAATCATGTAATATTCATCCGTGCAATTCACCGTGAGAGGGCGATAAGACCACGACATCACATGATAGCCTATCCATTCTTTTCCAAACGAGTTTTTCAGCTGAATCCTAAATATAGGCTACTTGAAAAGCAGCATGGTCGATTAGAATAGAATAAAATACATCTTTAATGTAGGCTAGCTAGCCTAGCCTACACCATAGTGGGCATTTGTGTTTGGCTCAAACAACATCTCAGACACATTGAAGATATAATTAAAACAAGTACAGTACAAAAAAAGGGGAAACATAGCCTATAGAAAATTGATAAATAAGTTTAAATATAGCTGTACTGCTCAGCCGGGTATGCATGTTGTCACTAAGTTTGGTTAAGAATGCTGATGGCATTTGGGATAAAATATTTTTTAATAGGCTACACACGCTCTCCGACTGGAAGTTTTTGTAGTGTTGGAGACGCAGAGCATATCGGCAAGCTGTCGGTCGGTGCGTAAAGTTTGCCTTGCGCTAAAGCAGTCCCTGCGCAACTTCATTCGTTTTCCTGGACACAAACCCACGAGGATCATTAAATGTGTAGTTTCACCAACTGGCAGGTCAGCATCACTTATTCAATTTTCCAAATGTGCACTGAAATGTGTCCAATAGGCTACCCATGCCTTCCGACATTCACCCTTCCGATAATGGAGCGCAAAAGTTTAACTTGGCCCACAGCTGCAGAACCCGTGTTAAAATAGAAAATTACATTTGGGATTCTCAAAGAATTCTATGGCCCACTCAATCTGTGACAAGGTAGGCTAGTTTAAGAAAGCATCATTCAAAGCTGTCAATACAATACGTGATGTCCAGTGAATTATTTAATTGTGCTTTTGACATTAAATAGGCTATCCTAAACATACGCATTTACACGGTCAGTTAGGCTGTTCTCTGCCAAGCAAGGTCTCGGACGCAGGCGCCAAGTATTGCTCTTTTTTTTGTTACAGTTCTCTCCTCGTAAGCCTCGACTACTCCGCCTCTGAAAAATACGGTGCTCTTCGTTTCGCCGGTTTCACTCATTGTTTCGACTCTCAATAGATGATGCCTTTATAAGTTCGCCGTGAACGCGCACAACTCTAGGTTATCTAACACAGGGTTGATTGAACTAACTGGTAACCGGTGTTTTGGAACCGACAGCTCGGGTTTAGTCGCCACAGATTCAGACAACGTTTTATCTTTGTGTGTGTGTGTGCGCATGTGTGCGCGTGTGTGCATACTGTATAGTTTACAGTGTGTGTGTGCGCGTTGCATGTTGTATATAGTTCTTGTATATAGTTATTGTGCATTTGTGTACGTGTGCATGCTGGATATAGTTATTTTGCATATTGTATATAGTTCTTGTGGGTTTGTGTGTGTGCATGCTGTTATATAGTTATTACCTCCGCCAAGGAGGTTATGTTTTCATCGGGGTTTGTTTGTTTGTTTGTCTATGTGTCAGAGGGGTATTCCAGAAAGGAGGTTTAACAAACACTGAGTTTGGACCATCCTGAGGCGCTCAAGGTGAGAGACTGAACCGGGAGCAATCTCCGCTATTTACAAGCTCGAGTCGTTCTGCTTCCGGAGGTCATGGGCATGACTTTGTTGACATATGGTCTCGGTGATAGGCAGAACGAAGGTGATCATTCCCTTTTTTAGACCGTAGTGACGGTCAGAGTGAGGTCGAAACAGATTGAAAAGTTGGTGAAGCAGTCTGATTCACTGTAATTCTCTGTTCCACCGCGGGTGCGATGGCGCTGTTGTCACTCACAGAACTGATTTTAGGAAAACAGCTAGTGTTAATGACTGTATTTCTGTTTCAAAGTAGTAAAATTGTGATAATTGTAAGATAATTGTTTTTTGTGTTTTGTTTTTTACTTTTTTTTGGTGAAGCACTGCTTCACCTGTAGTCTTATAGAAGCCTCCTCTGGTAGCCACTTACTTCGTTACCACCATGTCTACATTACTGTTCTAAATGTTCTAAATGTCCTAGTTGTTCGTAGATAAATGTTATTTAATATAAACAGCACTCGCCACATTCATAGCCTAGGCTACTGTCAATCCATCAAAACTTCGCTGAAATGTTGTGCTCCGATGCTTTCGTTCTTATCCAGAGAATACAGTTATTTTGCTCCTGTGCGACGCTTTTACCCGCTCTGGCTGTATGCTTATTATGTCACTTTAGCATTGATTTCGGAAAAAAGTTTATTACTCAGTCTGTAAGTCAGTTACGAGGTTATGACGCCAATCACACAATGTTGTATTACTCCGGAAATAGAAAAAGTTCATATAAAGGCTTAAAACGCTTCAGCTGTAACGTTATTTGATGTCAAAGTGGCGCCAAAATTGAATGGGCTTCAATGGGGATGGCTAGGTGAACTGGTCTACTATTTAGCCTCAGATCCGCCATAGTGTCTACGCTCTCCGAACGTTCGCCTGCCCCCTTGAGTGTGAACGCTTTTATCATTAACGTTATGGTTATAGCAGAGAATGTCTAATAAGGGGAGAACTGCCACTCGGGAAAATGTCTAATAAGGGGAAAACTTCCGGTTTCTGAACTAGTTGCAGTTCCTTCTGTGGTTCCACATGAGGGTGCTCGTCCACGAGTGCAGAATGCATGGAGGTCTATGTAGCTTGTTACGTCCCCCGGCTCTTGTGTTTGCTCCTACATGTGTTTGGCGACCCCTGTTGGGTGCAGTGTCTTCCCCTGTACTTAACTGCAGGTGAGCCACACCTGAGCGAGGCCTACCTGCGCTATAAAAGGACTCTAGGACCGCTCCTGAAGGGGCGCACACAGAGAATGACATCCGAGTTACAGCCGTGCCTGCTGTCTCATTGACTTCCGTCTAGCCGTCCACCCGGCAGTAGAAAGCGTTCCGCTATCGTATCGTTGCTAGTTATTGTTAACCTACTTATTATTTTGATACCCATTCTGTTAAATAAACATACCCCTATTTTTGATACGAGCTGATCTGTGTGCGTCTCCCCTTTATGTTAAGGGTGGTGTCCGACTGCCCGTAACATAGTGGGGGCTCGTCCGGGATTAATAGTGATTTAAAATCTGACTTTTGTGTTAATTGCGGAACTTCTGAACGCTACGACATTTTGGTGAGTATTCTGGTGGGCAATTGTGATTGTCTGTTCCTTTGTTTAGTCGACTGGAAAGTTTATTTAAGTTGTTGGTGGATATCTCAGGAGGGGGTACGTAGGAGGCCTCGAGCTGAGTAAGCCACTGAAGATTGCGTAGGCATTTAGGATTTTGTTTAGGTTTTGTGAAAGTTAGTTAGAGTAGTTTAGACAATGTTTTGCCTATCAGAATACCTTTAGTTTAGTCGTATAGCTTGTGATATATTCTTGTGGCATATCGCCTACTTAGTGAGCGCTGGTATCCTGATTACTAGCATATTGGTTAAATTCGTGGGTGGACATTAAATTCGTGGTCGTTTGTAGCCTATATTGTGCTTTTTGTTTGACCACTTTAGATATTCGCTACTTTGTAGCTTCGTCGCAGTTAAACTGCTTTGGTGATTTTAAGTAGGCCTACTCGATTTTGTGCGCGCCTTGTTTCAGCGTCTTTTTTTTACGTTAAAAATGGCAACAGAGGAAGCATTCGTTAAAGAACCCTCTATTGAGTTATTTTTGAAATTTTCGAAAGAGCAGTTGCTCAATTTGGCTGCAACTTATGAGGTCGAGATCACTTCTGCTGAGAAGCGCAGCAAAGATACAATCAAGGCTGTCTTACAAGCTGCTTTGGTTAGTAAGAGTGTTCTGCCTGTAGAGAAGCAATCTCCCGTGTCTATGGAAGCATTACAGCTGCAGATTCGGTTGAGAGAATTAAGTATTAAAGAGAAGGAAATTGAGTACGACCGTGAGCGCCTGAAAACACAGGCCCGTGAGCAGGAACTTGAAAACCGACTGGCGATGAGAAAGTTAGACATCGAGGCCCAGCAGAAGGGTGTCACTCCTTCTGATCCTAATTCATTTGATGTCAGTCGCCACATCCGACTTGTGCCGCATTTTGTGGAAAGAGATGTAGAAAAATATTTTCCACACTTCGAGCGTGTCGCGACCAACTTAAATTGGCGAGAACTTCGTGGGCATTCCTCTTGCAGTGCGTTTTAGTGGGAAAGGCGCAGGAGGTTTACTCATCGCTAACAGTGGAGCAGAGTGGTGACTATGATGTTGTGAAAGCGGCAGTTCTGAGGTGCTATCAGCTGATCCCTGAAGCATACCGACAGAAGTTTAGGAACTTAAAAAAAGCTGAGCGTCAAACTTTTGTTGAGTTTGGTCGAGATAAAGCAGCCCTGTTTGATCGCTGGTGCTCATCACAGCGGATTGATAGTCAGGAGAAATTGCGTGATCTTATTCTTGTAGAAGAATTTAAGAACTGTCTGCCAACCGCTGTGGTAACCTACGTGTCTGAGCAAAAGGCTGAGTCTATTTCTGAAGCTGCTATACTTGCCGACGAATATGTTTTAACACACAACATCGCCAGGGAACGTTATCGCTTAAGAGTTAATCCCTCTACGACCACTGATGTAGACACAAGAAAGAATGTAACAGTAAAACAAGATGACAGACACTGTTTTTATTGTAAAAAGCCAGGGCATGTTGTGGCAGAGTGCTTAATTTTGAAGAAAAAACAGTCCACGAAACCAATGGGTCTCGTTAGTTCTTCTTCGAAGATAATGTCGCCTGTCCGTGCAGAGTTAAAATCAGAGAAAACCCAGTCCATGTACGAGCCCTTTCTAACAAATGGGACCGTCTCTGTGCCTGGTGAGGAGGCTGTCGCTGTGCGCATTTTGCGCGATACAGGCGCTGCGCAGTCTTTCCTCCTTCGTGGCTTGTTGCCGTTGTCTGAAAAGACTGCAATTGGCAGTAGTGTCCTTGTTCGAGGAATCGAGATGGGTTTCCTCGATGTCCCCTTACATCGCGTGCATCTTGATTCAGATTTGGTGTGTGGTGATGTAGTTGTTGGCGTTCAAGACTCTTTGCCAATCCCCGGTGTCACGTTTCTCCTTGGCAATGACCTGGCCGGTGGAAACGTGTGGAGCCGTGGTGATATCCCACCCGAGGTTGTGTCTGTGCCACTCGTTCAAGAGGGCCTCGATGAGTGTGCACAAAAATTCCCCGAGGTTTTTCACACTAGTGTCGTCACTAGGTCGCAGACTCAAAGATTGAGGAATGTAGTGCCTCCCAACGATGTCGACCTGAGTGACAGTTTCGTCGCTCACACTAAAGAGTGTGAGCGGCTCTGTGAACCCGCTTTTACTCAGTCCCGCAGTAGTCCGGTGTCTGTAGTGAAAGATGAGAAAAGAGAGAAAAAACAATCAGATGTCTCGTTGTCATTAGAGAAACTTATTAATGCTCAACAAAAAGACCCCACTCTTGTTTCATGTTTTAAGGCAGTTCAATCTGTTTCAGACCGTGCAAGCGAGAGTCCAGCCTACTTCATCAGAGATAGCTTACTTATGCGGAGGTGGAGACCTCAGAAAAGTAATGAGTGGAATGACATCGAGCAAATCGTTATGCTGTCTGAAAACAGACGGGCTATTTTGAGTGTTGCGCATGATTGTGTTTCTGGACATTTAGGTGTGACTAAAACATTCAACCGCGTTCTTCGCCACTTTTTCTGGCCTGGGCTGAAGCGTGATGTGCGGCGGTATTGTAAAACGTGCCATGTCTGCCAGGTTAGTGGCAAACCAAACCAGACAATTCCACCTGCGCCGTTGTACCCCATACCTGCCATTGGTGAGCCTTTTGAGAAAGTCATCATTGACTGCGTTGGTCCGCTTCCACGGTCGAAAGGTGGATATCAGTATTTATTAACTATTATGTGTACTGCTACTCGCTTCCCAGAGGCGGTGCCTCTGAGAAAGATAACGGCTAAAATCGTGTCCAGGGCTTTATTAAAGTTCTTTTCTTTTGTTGGGCTACCGAAAATTTTTCAAAGTGACCAAGGAACATATTTTACTTTGCGTGTCTTTTCCCAAGTCCTAAAGTCGCTCCAAATTAAGCACCGCATTTCTAGCGCGTACCATCCGGAGAGTCAAGGCGCTCTCGAACGTTACCATCAGACGTTAAAATTGATGCTGCGTGCATATTGTTTGGAGGTGGGTATAGACTGGGAAGATGCGATTCCATGGATGCTTATGGCCTCTAGAGAAGTCGTGCAAGAGTCGATTGGTTTCAGCCCTGCAGAGCTAGTGTTTGCTCACGACGTCCGCACGCCTTTAAGCGTCATTAAAGATCAGTGGTTGAGCAAACCTACTTCTCGTAGCGCAATACAGTTTATAAGCGACGTTCGCACCCGGCTACACAGAGCGCGTGAACTCGCTAGAGAGAATTTAGAAAAGACACAATCTGGCATGAAAACTTGGTATGATCAAAAAGCAAGAGCCCGTTCGTTTAAGCCCGGAGACCAAGTGTTAGTTCTCTTACCGGTGCCCGGTTCTGTATTTCAGGCACAATTCAGAGGGCCATATACCGTTGAAAAGAAAATATCTGATCTGGATTATGTAATTTTGACCCCAGACAAGCGACGGCATTCTCGTGTCTGTCATGTAAACATACTCAAACCATATTACACGCGTGATTATATTAAAACTGACATGTGTAATTTTAACTTACCAGGTCCAGAGTCCTCCGTGTTGCTCTCTTCACTGGTACAGACTACAGACGTGTTAATACCATCACTTTGCCAGACTGTTATCCATTACCGCGGATGGATGACTGTGTGGACCGTGTTGGCTCGGCCATGTTTGTCACTAAAATCGACCTTCTAAAAGGTTACTGGCAAGTGCCCCTTACACCAAGAGCAAAACAGATATCAGCTTTTGTGACCCCAGATGCATTTATGCATTATAAAGTTATGGCTTTCGGAATGCGTAACACGCCTGCCTCATTCCAGCGGTTAGTAAATATTGTTTTGGCTGGAATGTCAAATTGCGAGGCGTATTTAGACGACATAGTCCTATACAGTACACACTGGTCCGAACACACAGAACAACTTCGAGAGCTTTTCCATAGGCTGTCCAATGCAAGCCTCACAATTAATCTAGCAAAATGTGAGTTTGGAAAAGCTACAGTCACCTACTTGGGGCGGATAGTTGGCAGGGGACATGTTTTGCCAGTAATGGCCAAGGTGGCCGCTATTCAAGAATTCCCTGTGCCTTGCGATCGGCGTGCGCTACGCCGATTCTTAGGAATGGTAGGCTACTATCGCAGTTTTTGTAAGAATTTTTCGACTGTGGTTTGCCCCCTCACTAACCTATTGAGCCCTAAAGCTAAATTTGACTGGACGGAGTCCTGTAATCAAGCATTTGAAAACGTTAAAGCTCTCTTGCTGACTGCTCCCGTGCTGGCCGCGCCAGACTTTACCAAAACGTTCCAGCTTGCTGTGGATGCCAGCAACGTAGGCGCGGGTGCCGTACTTTTGCAGTCGGGTGCAGACAACATAGACCATCCCGTGTGTTTCTTCTCTAGGAAATTGAATGCTGCCCAGCGAAAGTACTCCACTATCGAGCAAGAGACTTTGGCTTTAGTCCTGGCTAAACACTTCGAAGTGTATTTAGGTTCAACAGTACATTCAGTTAAGGTCTATACTGACCATGATCCACTCAAATTTCTCAGTCACATGTACAATTCGAACCGTAGGTTAATGCGCTGGAGTCTATTGCTTCAACCGTTTAACCTCCAAATTGTGCATGTCCGGGGCAGAGACAATATTATCGCTGATGCGCTGTCTAGAGTGGATGGTTAATAGTATTAAATTCTTAGCGTAATGGTTAAATTAAAAAAGAAACTTTTGTTTATAGTAGGAACTATTAGGTGTGTCCTTATTCATTGGAAAGGGCCTATATATCTAGGTTAAAGAAGAAAAAACAATATAGATTATTTGGTTTGAGATTTATTTTATTGGTCTTACTAATTGAACGTAATTCTGTAGCAATACTAGGTATTGCGTAGTTGTGATTATTTTATTTTGCCTGTGATTGGTTCATGGATGCCAAACAGTCAATTTCTGTGTAGTTCTAATTTCTAGATATGCCTTGAACAGAGTAATGATTATTGGTAGCTAGAACTCTATTGTCTGGGTTGGCCCGAGCAGTGGGCTGTACACAGAATTCATGAGAATATATGAATAAAAATGTGTTCTTGTTGTTCAATGTTATGGCGACAAGTCACCATTTTGGGGTGGGGGTGTTACGTCCTCCAGCTCTTGTGTTTGCTCCTACATGTGTTTGGCGACCCCTGTTGGGTGCAGTGTCTTCCCCTGTACTTAATTGCAGGTGAGCCACACCTGAGCGAGGCCTACCTGCGCTATAAAAGGACTCTAGGACCGCTCCTGAAGGGGCGCACACAGAGAATGACATCCGAGTTACAGCCGTGCCTGCTGTCTCATTGACTTCCGTCTAGCCGTCCACCCGGCAGTAGAAAGCGTTCCGCTATCGTAGTTGCTGGTTATTGTTAACCTACTTATTATTTTGATACCCATTCTGTTAAATAAACATACCCCTATTTTTGATACGAGCTGATCTGTGTGCGTCTCCCCTTTATGTTAAGGGTGGTGTCCGACTGCCCGTAACAAGCTGTACCCCTCAAAATCCACTTTTCTCGGGATATAAATGTTTTTCAAGTAATTTGAATATTGTATTCGAAAGGGGAGGCAAAGAAAATACACTTGGTGGAGTATTATATTTTTTAAAGTCACTTAATTGTTCTAGAAAGCCTTTCAAACGTGTCAGTGACGTCACTCATTAGCACAATGCTAGCGTGTTATGGGCAACAATGACCCAAACTGTAAGAAATCAAAAGGACATAAGTACTCGTTCATTCAACTTTTGACCTATAACCCATGTTGAAGTTATACAAACTACAATCAAATCTGAGATTTGTCAACGACAATCAGGTAAAAGAGACAAATTTAGCCGTCTAGCTCCATTGACTCCCATTCATTCTGCACTCATGGCGATCGCCCCCAGTGGAAATCTGGTGGAACTGCAACCAAAATTCGGTACAATGGGACTTAAAGGAATTATCCGGAGTAAAATGCACTTTAGATCGATTTACAGATGATTGGGAGTACATACGTTGAGTTGACATCAAAATCATGTCATTTGGATGTGTTTTGAGAAAGTTCGATTTTACCGTTTTTAGTCAAAACTCGTTAGCCTGGAAGTGACCAGGGCAAGTCATTTTGTCGCTACAAAACGCTATTTCTATACCTCTTCTACGGTTCCAAACAACATTACACTTACAGTACGTGGTAGTGAGAGGGTCCCTAAAGCCAAACCGAAGTATCCCGAGGTCTTTATGTGGTCGGATAGAGAGTCCAGAATGAATTTCATCAAGCCAGTACATTTCCGGAAATGTTGCTGCTGCAGCTGGCGTCTTTAGGGGAAAGTCCGTAGGAGTCGATTGCCGAGTGTGGAGTAACCATGAAATTCACAATTTCGTTGCCGTTTTAAAAACACAGGCTCTCCGTAGACGGGTTCTGGTAGTTATCGTTCTTGGTGTGAATGTAACTGAAGTATGCAGCTCTCCATTTTGAAAACCATCCGCCAAAAACACCTCATAACTGTGTTGAGGTGAATTGCTCTCCACTATATTTACATACCTGCAAACTCAGAAGGGCTGAAAAAGGTGACATATTATCGAAAGGCGCTTTTTCCAGGCTACTTTGGCGTTATGCAGAGCTCAAAAGTTCCTAACTTTGACATTCACGGCTTTAGCCCCATTCACTTCCATTGCTTTCTGCCTGATATTTTCAGTGGTAAGTAGACGAAGGTACGGCATTTTTTCAATTGGCATATGCATTTCCTATACCAACTGCACTAGTAGATACTGGTATTGTTCTTTGAGGTTTTTATGCTGCTTGTTTAACTGATATTTATTGCTTAAATGTTGACCGAAATCTTAAAGCCAAAAGTTAGCCTGCAGACCTTGATGTGGAGAGAGGCTATCTTAAAGATAATGTTCCTACGTCAATAATGAATTTCAGACAAAACACATTTGGCTAGCCTATTGTAGTAGGGCAACTTTAGATGATAGGTTGGTTGTCAACAGGTTTTTATTATGTTTATAATGCTATATTTTTCAAACCTGATTGCGTTAGCTTAGTAGCTTACGTTAGCTAGTCAGCTCATTCACATTAGTGTTAACGTTAGACATGCTATGAGGGGGAACATGAACTTTATCTTGATAATATACATTTCATACAGCATGGTAACTCTATATTCAGATGTACTGGTTATCAATGGGTTTGTGATTAACGCTCTTCAGGTGAAAAATGGAGGAAATGAATGTGATTATTGTCTTTAAACCTGATATAGATTAGCTTGCTAGATGGCTAGTTTTATGGCGTTATGAACTGAACCGTGGGCTGAACATGACATGAAGTAGGCTAGTGTCCACGACTCGTGAACGAGGGGATTTCAGTTATGAATTTCAGGGGAAGCAGTAGGAGCAAAACCTAGACTATTATAAGTTATTGTTGTTGTTACTGGTGCATGGTTATTGTGTCCCTTGCCAGCCCAGTCCTGTCCTGTGCCACTATCACTGTTCCAAACGGGATAGTGGCACAAGGTGAGTGTGGCACGAGCGTGGTCGTGGGACAGTATAGCGTCTGTATAGTAGCCTACAGTAGGAGTTTTTGCTCCAACTGATGATCTGTTTCAGTTCATTTAGTTTTCAGTAATTTTACATTTCATGTTGGAGTTCTTGGTGTTACAATTTTGATTGCTTTATCTGCCAAGTAATTTGCCAAATACATAGCGAAGTTTGCATGGAAGAGACTGATGTGACAAGAGGGCATTGCCTTTCATTAGGTCAGTGATCTTTGTAAGTAGGACAAATGTCTTTTTTTGGATAACTGAAAAGTGTAGTCAGGTTAATAGGGCATAGATCACTCTGAAAGTAATCCCCAACAAAATCATTCTTCATGTTGTTATTGTTATAGTTTTTGTGTGGACTTGTGGCACCCCCAACCAGCCTTGCAAATGGTTGGCTGTGTATGGGTATGTAAAACTCTTGCTGGCCTCTTGCTGGAGATGGCCTCTTGCTTAGGTTTCTGCTACTTACTTAATGTGTTGTCCCAAGTATACACTGAGTGTTACCTGCTTTGTTCTCTCCCTCCATTCTCCACTGTGCCTGTTCTGCTTATCCAGGACCAAGGATGCAGAGGACAAGAAGGGTGTGCGGTATATGACTGGAATGGTCAGAGAAGATCATTTTTTATCTTTGAGGTCCACACGATGGGCCCCTTACACAAATGGAATTGTGTTGATCCAGCATCTTCCACACCTCCCATAACACTCCCGACTCCAGCCAAATGTTGCATCCTCCTTACCATGTCCCTCTTATAGGTGTACAAAGTATACGGAGGGCTACCCATCCCTTCCACATTGTGTCTTTTGTGTAGTTCACACACAAGTGTTGTTCAAACTTTGGAAACTGAAATCTTTTTATTTTTTGGAAACCTAAATGAGTGTCAGACCTCCTTTTTATGTTGCAGTATCACCATACCTTCCTCCCAGTCTTTTTTGCATTTGTTCCTGTTATTGTTTTAAACACACATTGAAAACTTCTATTGAAAACCTAACATGTATCAGTCATCCTTTTCATGCTGTAGTCTCACCAGCTGGCTGAAATATAAGTTATAAGTGTTTTATTGAAATAGTTGATTGCTTATTGAGTTACAAGTGTGTTATTTAAACAGTGGGTGTCTTATCTTGCAGTATTAATCAAAATTTCCACATTTAAGTTATTGATTCTTATTTAGCCTATGTGTTTTTGACATGTTTATGGTTTAGTCTTAAAATGTTACCAAGGCTGTGTGGTGGCCACCTATATGCTATTTCTCTAAAAGAACTGAACAGATTTAATGCATTGATCAAACTTTTAAAATGTTGTTAGGCTACTGAATGCCATTCCTATATTTATATTTGATAGACGTTTATTGCTAGTCTTACAATGATCGAAGTTGTGTGGTAGATTTGGGGGGGGGGGGGCACCTTCATCTTCATCTCACCAAACAAACTGAAAAGGACACTGGATCTAATGTCCACACACAAAAAGGATACGAAATGCATAGCCTACATTTTGACAATGTAAGTAAAGTATATGTAGCGTGACAAATGTAGGAATCCAATAACAGCTCATGTCCAGCAAGAAAACAAACGTTCAGTGTTAGAACTACCAAAGAACATATTTTAGATCGATGTTGCAAACTAATTATACTCGCAATATATAATTGACACTATAATGTAAGCATGCTAACACATACACTCGTTTTTGGTTTGTTGTAATGTTTCCCGTTCAATAACGCACTCGCTGCTGTCTATCCCATTGAAATAACACAACACGCAGAGAGCTGTTTGGAACTGTTGAAGCGTACGTGAACCACGTGACCGCGTGGCGGCGACTTCAAAGAGTGTCGCAACTCTTCTTCTATGGCTCTGGTTTAGCCTAATTGAATAACTTAATGATGGAGAAGATATTTTCAGACCTGCCATCCTTGAAGAAATGTCAGTACTACCTCAAACAAGGGAAAACACATTGCCCACCTTGGCCTTCATGAATGCAGCCAAAAAAAGACCAAACAACATAAATGTTGACAATCTGTTTTAAAGCCTAATCCTTATCTATAACAATCACTAGTGTTGATAGAAAGGGACTGTGGATATCCATTTTCTGGTCTCTATTCTAGCATGTCTGGTTTATTAGTACCTCTTTTCAATCCATTATTATTATGACCGCCGCTAGCAAAGCTAGCGAAGCGGTCATATAATGATTGTCAAAGTTTTTTTTTTTTCCCCGTCATCTACTTCCTGAATTTTTGGTCAACGATACCCGGGACACCGAAACACCGGGGCACATGAAATTTGGTGGGTATGTAGCCCCACTAGACTTTTACGGAAAAATTTTGTTTGGTCCCCCGGGGCCACTCCCCCTCCGCGCTGGGTCCCCCGAAACCCAAAAAATGCAGTTTTTTTTCTAAATAACTACCTAAACCGTGGCACCGAGGATGAAGAAATTTTTATGGTATGTTGGTGTCAAGGGCCCACATCAACGTAGCCCATAATCACTCATTTGTGATTTGCACCCCCCGGTAAAGAATGAAAATGCAATATCATTCTGATTTAATCGCCCCTCTCTTCAGTTAAGATGTTCAGAACTGCACCAAATTTTATGTGTATGATTAACCTGGCATTCTCTGGGGGTATGCCAAGTTTCGTAGAATTTCATCCATGGGGGGGGGGGGGGGTCTAAAAAAATTTAACTTATGTGTACATTTAGTCAAGTCAAGTCAAGTCAAATTTATTTATATAGCACATTTCAAATCAATTGCATTGCACCAAAGTGCTTTACATAAAATAATAATAATAATAAAAATAATAATAAAAAAATGATAATAATAACAAGAATACATATACATACATATAAACATATTAAAAAAAGGGAGAGGTGAGGGAGTCAGGGTGTGTTAAAAGCTAGGGAGAATTTAGTGACTGTACACTCATTGGCCTGTAGATGGTGGTGCACACATATACACACGCACACACACACACACACAGGCACGCACATACTATCGGTATCACAATTAGAACGGCCGATACATAATTACAAATTCAGTAGGATTAAAGGAAAACCAAATATTCATCATCATCATGGCTGCATTTCCAGTATTGGCGATACGTAGTCGTTTGTCCACCAGATGGCGCATCGTTGCAGTGAGACGTAATTTTGTTGGAAGTTAATCTAAAGTGGGTTGGAAAAACAATGGACGCTTTCTACAAGGACTGTAGTTTACCGCAGAGAATGTCTAATAAGGATAGAACGATTTTCACATGAAATGTAATTCCCATTTCTTCTTGAAGCCGAAATAAATCTGAGAATGTTTATCAGACATGCTTGGTTTTTACTGCAGGTACGCTAATCTTATAATATCAATAGCTATAGGACCTAGGTACAATAATGTTACCGTTAGCATTGGTTGAGTCAGTGTTTGTTCAATTTGTGGCGGTAGCTGACTTGGACAATGGGGAGGGGGAGGGGGGGGTTCACGTACTTCTCCTTGGGAAAAGCACTTTTGAATTTGGAAAACACTTTTCCATTTACATCGGGATTTTGCAAACATTCAGTGTCAGAGTCAATAAAATGTGCCCTTCAACGAAATTCACAAGCAGCTGTAGGCTAAGCATGCTAAATTCGACATCCAAACAGTATTCTAACGTTAGCTTTGAGATACTGCTTGATTTCATAACATAACTTAGTTTAGTCTCTTCAATGTAGCCTACTATGTTGTGATAAGACCTTAGCAGAGTTCACTTCAATGCAGCAGTTTTGAACAAATTTGCGCAGCATGGTCACGATGCTAAGTGGATTTAATAGCAATTTAGCCAGATGTCTTCTATGCAATGCTTCTATGTGGCAACAACAATCCTTCAACAATCGTGAATATTTTGTTAAATGCACATGCAGAGGAGTGGGGCAGCGGGCTACGAGAGAGCGGGGCAAGGAAAGGCTGCGTGCGTAAAAAGCGCAGCTCAATGGCAATGCAATGATTTGACCTTATATTTAATTTAAATTCAATTCAATTAAACATAGAATATTAATCTGTGGCGGCCGATTTTTATTTCGTGGCGCCCCGCCACAGATTAGTCAATGTATGGGAAACACTGGTTGAGTGATGGAGGCCAATTTGATTGCATTTGTAGAAAACTATGCGGTTATACCAAGCAAATTGATAGCAGCACTAATTGTATCTTTCCACTGTCATCTCATTTGCTTATGACCATAACCTAGGCTACTAACAGGAGCTAAGTGAGTTAGCCACAACACGTTCGCTACATGATGGTTTTTTAATGGAAAATATATAGGCTACCTGAAAGATAACCTGTCTATGATGCATCCTAAACACTAAAATGGGACATTTCTGCTTAAAGTCTCAAAAAGCATCTGAGTCAACGTTCATTCCCAAATACCCATATAGGCTACTTCAATCCTCTATTTTCAAAGGTGATTCAAGTAAGGAAGAGCATGGCCCAAAGTAAAGTAACTAGGACTGAAACTACATAAATTCGTCAAAGTGAATAATTTGTGTCAACTCGCCGCAATGTAGAGTTATTAATGCACCCGCGATGATCTACATCTCCATTTAAACCAAATGTTTTACAGTAGAGCGCACGTTGAGATGTATCCAGGACAGGGCCCACTTCCCCGATAACGACGGAGACACGCTCTTAAGAGGGTTTTCTACGATTCATCTTACGATCGTTCGTTTGATTTTTCCGACTGTTTCCCGAACATGCTCGTAGCGTGAACGCGCATGCACTGCTCTTAAGATGCTCTTAAGGGGAGCTGTCCACGTTAATAGTTCTGAAATATCCTCTGATTTGACGGTGATGTCAGGTGACTGCACGTCACAGCTATAGGCCTACCATTTAAACTTCAGATCTACACATTAATTCACATCAATACGAAAATAGAAACACTTTGACATCTGCTTGTAAGCATCCCAAGTAGGTTATATACCACACAGAGACATAAATAATTGTAATTATTTTAAGATTAGATTGTTGCGCCATGCAATATTTTTTCGCGGTGCCACTTAAGAACACTTTTGAAGATAAGAAAGAAGTCGAGTAAGAAAGAGAGGAAATGTGTAGGCTTAGATTTTGATGCAGTAGGCTACAGACTAAACCACATGTTGCTTTCTCTGCTTTTTACCTCATAGGCCTAATAAAATATTCACTTAGCAAAGATAATGTCAAACTATTCTGGCAACGTCTCGTTTCATAACTTGATTGCATTTTTGTCCGCTTTTCATCACATTATTATGACCATTAAATGTAGGCTATTTTGCACGCTAAAATCTGATTCATCACAGGTAAACACAATAAAGAATGGGAACGTAAATTGGATTATGTATTCTTTGTAATTCCTCTGTATGTCCTGTTGGTGACCTCAGTGAGAAGTACTGTTAAGACGCTCTTAGCCGGTAACGAGTACTCTGGAGCACTCGTAGATCTACGAGTGTTTTCACGATGCTCTTAAGCTACGATGGTTTCGGGAAACAGTCGGCAAATCTTAAGACGTTCGTAAGAGGGACTTTACGACGCTCTTAGGCTTAAGATGCTTTCGGGGAAGTGGGCCCTAATCCGTTACACCCATGCCCAGCTGAAGCCCAACAAGTAAGGCCCATGTGGGCCCCACATGGACCTGTTTGCTGGGCAGTAACATCTTCAATTTCCACAAAACTACGTTCTGGCCGGATGTTCCAGAGTTGGACCAGTAGGCCTAATGATATCCCAAAAGGTCTGGGAGCAGGAGTTGGCCAAAAAAAACTGCCTTACAGGAATATTAATAATAATAATAGGAAAAACTTAAGAAGAACAATAGTGTGCTGATTTCAGCAAGCACACTAATAAATGTAAATGTAATTTAGTTGTCATTCAATCCATTGGAGGCATCGTGGATGATCTGTCGCACAAGTGCAAAGCGTCGTTTCCAAATAACACCAGGTGAGGTCGCCCTTGTGTTATGGCAATAGACAATATAGGCTACCCCATCGCGCAACTGACGATGAACTCCCAACCGACTGGCCTATTCAAAGATAGGCTAATACTAATAGTTATGCTGACTGGTTTATCTTGATCATATGAACTCGGAGACTTTACTCAAAGTAGCGTCATTTCTTTGTCAGAGAGCTCTGTGTTTTTTAGTCGGTAGTTCAGTTTGCCTATATGCAGAGAATAGGCTACAGAATAATGTAGCATGCATTTACAGGCCTAGGCTTAGGTCTAATAGATCAGTAGATTTTCATCACATTTTCATTACTTGTGATAGACCTTGTCTCCGACAATAGGACTACGCCCTATTATAAATTTAATTTAATAATACATGCTAATAGGGAGGTGTCATTGCAAACAACAACAACACATAGCCTATACTTTCACTTTACATAGCCCAAAAAATGACATAGGTATCTGGAACGTCCGAACAACCATATTATATCAACATACCAATTTATGCCAATCGATTTGTAATTATACTATTTTAATTTAGGCAACTGAATGCTCGAGAACCCATAAGGCTTATTACGTCAGATAATCATTATAGCCTACGCCATTATCCGGTGACTTATTCTGAGTGGCGGAATATCCAGAATGTGTCGGTTCCGTGTACAGACGTGCCGTGCTGGGGCGGCGCATCATCAGTCCCAACCTATATCCTCGGTCCTACTTCTACTTGCGAAGTGTGGCACGGTCGAACGTGTCATCACACACGTGTAGGTAAAGCCGTGAGAGCTTGCCACTCCAGCCAGCGGACTGCAGCAAGCAGCTTGTCCCGCGACATGCCACCGACGAAGGGCTCGATGGGGCTGCGGCTCGTCCTGCGGACATTCACGAGAGGACATCACTCAGTTGGCATAGTCGGAGCGCCTTTTTGGAAAGGACAGGTGAATTTTCGAGGATCATTCAATAACGGGGTTGTGAATACCCTATAACCAATCCTAAACGTAGCGAGAAGGTGGAATTCCTGGTGCAAGGATGAATTTCTCAATCTTTAAAATTAAATACAGACTCATCACAAAGTTAAATCGCCTTCTATCTTGTAGAGGAAAAACTAACCCATCAATTACTGTCACCGCAGCCGAGAGCCGGAGTGGAAGAGGGACCAGATCTCATTCGAGCCGCCGGATTGGTTGAGAAACTTAAAGGGCAAGGTAACACCAGTTTCTTGTCTGTTAAGCCTGCTACTATGTGCCCTAGCTGTAGCAATGCCAACACTATGTGCATGTGAAGGACTGTGCGTTTGCCTACCCTTAAAACCGGATCAAACTGTGCTGGACCAAACCGTGATTCTTCTAAAAAGACACGGTCTACACTAAAGGCGTGTCCCTTGCTGGTCAGACCTCGTTGTGTTCTTTCCATTAAAGATTAAAGTGCTTGGCAATGCCAAGGTGTCCAGTGACACTGTGCTTCTCACTGACCCAAAAGATGCCATGCCGCTACACAGCCCGACTTATTTCTCAATCAACAGCCATTAACGACATGGTTATGGTACGGTTATAGTATTTTGCAGAAGGTTTTGTCCAAAACGGAATAGCCTATGAACCTTGCAATGGTTAGAAGATTAACGTCAAAAAAGCCTAATAAGCATAATAGTAATAATAACAATGATATCAATAACAATATCAAATATTAATAATACATATTATATTAAATATACAAGCCATAATAACTAAATAGAATTAATGAATTACGTAATCCGAATTCAGATGAGTCTTTAAACCCCTCTTGAAAGTCCCAAAACTATCGCAAGAACGCAGAACACTCAACTCTTTCCACCAATGAGGAACCACAGAGGAAAAGAGTCATGGGGCAGTGGCATTATGGATGTGACATTTTGACTCATAGTGCAGGCAAATGTCTGACCCAAAACTAATTAATTTATTTTCACGTTTTCAGTTGTGATCTAAACACCATAGTAAAAGTCCATGAAAATCCAGTTGGTGGACATATGCTAAAATGACTGGCTCAAAGTAAAGAAAGCTCAATAAGTCTAAACTGAACTTGTCAAGTGGTACAAACTAATCACCAAACCTAGTGAGAGCCACACAATGTGGGCTTAAAGCAACCCAATGCAGTTCTATTACCTTAAAATAATGGTTTCAAAATCATGGTACACTGACATATAATACAGAGAATGAAGTCCCTGAAATGAATGAAGTCTCTGTCAATGCATGCCCAGAATGATACTGCACTGTGTAAAGCTGTTGAGCAGGCAGGATCATGACCCTTTTAGTTGTTTTTTACGGTACTGTGTTAGCGATAAATAGGGTTATATTGATGCCAATGGGCATACATTTGGATGATACATGAGGCAACTTTTTGATCATAAAGTTCTCAAGAAACTGATGGTTAGTTCCTAAGAAACTGATGGTTACAATTCTGAAGAAATTTAAGGTTGGTGTGTGTGTGTGTGGGGGGGGGGGGGGGGGGGCAGTATTATGTTAGCCTTCTTATCTTGCACTGGATCATCTACCTCAGTGGTTCTCAAACTTTTCACAATGAGTACCACCCACAAAAACAATTGGCTCTCCAAGTACCACCATTATGACCATCATTAAAATACAGGTGCATATAGGCCAATTCAACTACATATTTTACATTTTACATACTGTTTTGCGTTGTCAAGTCTTTATGAAAAGACCCCTTGGAGACTCTCCGAGTACCACTAGCGAGAGTTTGCGTACCACCAGTGGTACCCGTACCACAGTTTGAGAACCACTGATCTACCTGAATCTCAATATTCTGTTCTGATCACATAGGCACATTACTAAGTCAGCACCAGTCAGAGGCTACATTCATTGTTTTGCACTTTTATGATGTCATCATGTCACCAAAAGTATTGGTTTTACCAAAAATATTTTTAAACTACAAAAAAACACACCTATAAAGTATTTTGATACAAAATTTGAAGCCATTTTCTTCAACCCAATCAAATACAAATTACAAAATACTATTTTGTATTTGAAATATGTAATAAATGTATCATAAATGGCCATCCCTGGGAGTAGACATCACATATTCTGATATATTGTGTTTGGTTCAGGAGATATGATGCAAAATAGGTTTAATTCAGTTATAGTGGAACATTTAATGGTTGAGGGTTTTTTGATAATGGTTTTATATCTGAAAATATCCAGGGCTCCAAATTGTACAAGTTCACCAAGTCTCATGCCTTTATGAAAAAAAAAATTTGTCCTAGTTTTCACATATCCCCTGTACTATGAAAGTTCAATAGAACTGCCAAAGGTGCAGCTTTTCGCCATTGACCTATGCACAAATAATTCCAGTTTTGACAATGTTCCACCACTTGGATTTTCATGGACTTTTGGTATGTGATATGGGAAGGTTTCATGAGCTGAATACAACAAAAATAATTTCTGTTGCAATTAGTTTTGGGTTGGGTGATTTTTGTATTGTATGATTGCTTCAAACATGTATTTGTGCTCCGCTGAGTGATGCTGATCCATGTGTTGGTAAGTGTGCGTGTGTGACGGCATACAGTTTGGAGAAAAAAACACTTAAAAAGTCTTAAAAAAGATGAACAGACACTCAAGGCCATTTAGACACCTAATGTGTCTGCGAGTGCGAATTGTAGTGGGCCTTTTTGGATGTAAAAAGATGAAATACTATAGATTTAGATAGCTATAGACTATTTAGATACTGTAGATAGATAGATATTTCATAGTATAATTGAATTATTGAAAAAAATATTTTGATGACAGGGTGGACCGATGTTTATTTTGCACATAGAAGTGTGTGCACAAAATGTCAACCTTGTCAGGTAAATGTCCACCCTGTCGGGCCTAAGGGCCTAATTTACAATAGTAGTGTAGACATTTTCACCTTCAGTTAATATTTTTACTCACAGCAAACTGTCATTGGGTCACTATGTAGACTTGTTGTACACGTACATTTGGTATAGTTATACCTGCATGTAATGAAAATATTGTATTCAGATCACTTTTTGTACTTGTACTTGAATTTTGTTGTTGTATGTATTCAACAGCCTCTGCCTGTAAAGTATATGTACTTACTCAAATCTACAAATAGTAATTATTAAACAAAAGCAGCTTGACAAAAAAATGGCATATTTTGTCCCGACAGGGTGGACATGTTAAGGTTGGACAGAGCAAGTAAGCAAACATACACAAAAAATGATTTCATTTAAAAACGATTTAAAAAGAACATTTGTCAGAAAAAAGGTCAGCTACTCACTGACCTCAGCAGGTGAATTTCCCACCAATGAAGAGAGAAAATAAATTGCTGTCCTGATGTTAGAGAAGATGGCCTTTTCTTAAAGGGACAAATTTTCCATTATGACAGGGTGAACAATGATTTCAGGGACACACAAAAACTAAAAAAACAAACCTCTAAAACTTTAAAAGCACTATTCTTATCATCAAAATATCAATGCACTCAAGGGGAGAAATATCTCATTTAGCTAAACAATTTGAAAGCAAAACTTTTTACTATATTTTACTCACTTTGAACTTGAATGCATAGTACCAGGGAAATGGCGAAATACCATGCATCCTCTTACAGTACATAAAACTGAAAAAATATCTAGAAATTGCATGTAAAACGGCCAAGTAACGCCTTTTCTGAATGTAATGTATACAGTAGATGAATGTAACAAACTCCTTCACAAATCATTTAATATTATGTTGACATGACAAATGAGTTATTTATGACCAGGACAGCAAAAGGCACCGCTCAGCGATATTCATCCATAAATCAGCTTTGCACAGAAACTTTGGACAATGTCACATGAACACTGTATATGTAGCA
>NC_055959.1:37998279-38015779 GCF_018492685.1 Alosa sapidissima | reverse complement strand
ATGAATAAGACTTGTGATGAAGACATCATGTGTGTGTGAATCCACCGTATACTACAGCTCATTATGAATAAGACTTGTGATGAAGACATCATGTGTGTGTGAACCCACCGTATACTACAGCTCATTATGAATAAGACTTGTGATGAAGACATCATGTGTGTGTGAACCCACCGTATAGTACAGCTCATTATGAATAAGACTTGTGATGAAGACATCATTTTGAAAGTAGGCAAAGGTGGATTTGTATCTGTAAAGTTAAAATAATCTTTGTTGCTCTTAAAACAATCTTTGTCACAGTCGCATTTGGTCTGACAAAATAATCCATTGAGACGTATTTATCCTCTGCAGTGTGCGCAGGGACAGTACTTGGGAAGCGATGGTGTGTGTGTGTGTGTGTGTGTGTGTGTGTGTGTGTGTGTGTGTGTGGCCCATACTACTTGGGAAGCGATGGTGTGTGTGTGTGTGTGTGTGTGTGTGTGTGTGTGTGGCCCATACTACTTGGGAAGCGATGGTGTGTGTGGATGAGTGTGTGTGTGTGTGTGTGGAAGGTCTAGGAAGGTCTAGCTTCACCTCTTGATCAGTGTGGTGTTTCTGAATCTGACGTCAGTGTATGTGTATGGGGGTAGGCAGAGTGAACTTTGGAACTGCGAAATGTGAAACAGGGAACGTGGGGTGTTTATTTTTTACTCCCAAGTTTGTATTTTTACCCATTTACTTCTTAGTACATGTTAAACCGAGGTGTTACATTTTACTAAAAGACACAGCTTTTTTTTTTTATTCACCTGTTAAAGAACTTTAGTTTCTCCATAGATATGTGATGCAATCTAGGAAAACCCTTCCCCATGGTGCACTCAAAAAATCCTTGATTTTTGCTGTTTCAACCCTCTCTGGTGAAATTTCACCAACTAAAAGATTCTGATACCATCCTGGCAACATTCTGGACACTGTCCCCCAGCAAAATCCTGGATAACATCCTCCCAAAATCCTGGATGTTGCTATAGGATGGTATCAGAATCATAAGTTGGTGAAATTGCGTCACATTTATGCCTCATGACTGATTTCATAAGGTCTCAACAATTTCTGGGAAACAGCCAACATAATGTGAAATAGTAGAAATGTCAAATAGTGAGAACAAGACTGCTTATGACCATGTTCCTGATTGTGGGTTGTGAATGGAAACAGCAACATGGCAAACCCAAAAGTAGCCTTTGGGCTACATGACATTCATCAGCTTTTGGGCTACATGACATTCATCAGCCAGTAACCCCTCCACAAGGGGGTTTGCGCAGCAGCAAAAAAGTTTGATTATACTCTTAATGAATGCAATCCCTTACAAACTGTCATATTAGGCTAGATGTATAATCATGGAATTAATGTAGCCTAGCATATATCATAACTAAGGAATTAAATACTTTTCTACTCAGAATCCAAGATTTTCAATGACACCATGACAGTAATGAACTATTAACTTAACTAGGTATAGCTCTTATACACACAAACAATAACAAATCTTAGGTTAAGTGTGAGTTTTAACAATTTTAACAAGGTCCACAATAGTCTAGGGCCCGTATTCACAAAGCATTTGATCTTTTTAGTAAGAAAAATGCTCAACGGAGCTCTTATCTCATCTCATCTTATCTTAGGAGTTGTCATTTTTTATTACTAAAAGTTGGTCTCAGCAGCTTTGTGAATAGGTTTTAAGAGAAAACTCCTAGTTAAAAACGTTTAGTGTGATTTAGGAATACTCTTAGAGATAAGATAAAATGCTTTGTGAACATGGGCCCAGAGCCCACTTTTTACAAGTAAAAGGATTGCCATGAAAGACAATGAGGTGAGACAGTGGTCACTCCTAGATTAGTTACAGTTTACAATTATTGTTTTTTTCGATTGCTTTGACCTTCTTAAGGAAACTGGGATCCACTTGGTCTTCATGAACACTTTGCACAGCAGAAGTCATCTCTTGCGAATGTGTTCACACTTTTTTATTGGGTTCACACATTTCCTTTCCGTTCACACCCTTTTGCAAAACAGTTAACACAGATGTTCAAAAACCCCAAACGGGTTTTCCCGTGCTAAGCAAAAGGAAAACATCTTTTCACAGGTGGTATAGATTCCTTGCATAAGTCTGAATCTCTGATATACCTGTGTGAATCTCCCTTGCACAATTCTTCAATCAGCAATCATTCATTATCCATAAGAGATGCCATGTCTGTTCTGTGTTGCGAGAGCGGCAGAGGGTTGCTTGGCGGTCTGGTCTGAGATCAGTGGATCTGTGCTCTCAACTAACGTTACTGCTGGGCTGGGGTGGGTGGAGAGCGGCAGAGGGTCGCTTGGCTGTCTGGTCTGAGATCAGTGGATCTGTGCTCTCAACTAACGTTACTGCTGGGCTGGGGTAGGTGGAGAGCGGCAGAGGGTCGCTTGGCGGTCTGGTCTGAGATCAGTGGATCTGTGCTCTCAACTAACTGCTGTCAACTCACTGGGTGGTTCAGCGTCATAGGTTGCAGTACGTTGAGAAAGCAGACGTGACAAGGCCAGCAAAAAAACAATTGAAACTGTTTGGCTTTTTTTAAACGAAAGGCAAAGAGTAAGAATTCATGTTTGCAAACTGAAATATAAGCTTAGTCCTGTCTGACCGACTCCATTAAGGCCAGCTATTAGTGTTGTTTACCTATCCTATCGCTAGCTGGATAGCAAGCTATCATTAGTAAACACTAACTGTACGTACACACCGCCGCCGACTTGAGCTTCCAAAGAAGCTCTGGTCACCCTGTCAAGGACACTTGTTAAAAAAGTCCAGGGAAGCTTTGGACACTTTGGCCACTCTGACGTGACAGCATTTTACGTTCCATCATGTTCTATCTTAATACTTTATTCTATTCGATTGGTTGCTGGTCGTTGGTCGCTGAACCGCGTCATCTCATTACCATAAAGTTGACTGACGTGCAAGTGGATCGGTACCGTGACGTTCAACGGATTCATTTGCATAAAGATGGGCTTCGCCCAGCTTTTTGACGCGTGACATATTTTCAAATGCAGCGCTGCCTTCCCGGAATGCTTTGCGGGCGTGTTAAAGTCGCTTGACGTCACCCATAGGACTAGAGTGGAATGCGACACGACAAAATGAAGTGTCGTGCAAGTGGATCGCTACCGTGACCAAAACGCGACGCCGATGGTTTTGCCGCTTCTGGCAGCTGACGGCTCGTGTCCATTATCGCGTCAAAGCCCACCGCGCCGCACATAGCCCATTCATTTCCAATGGAGAGCGGCAAGGCATGGTTTACGCTTCCGCAATGCACCTTGGGAAGGCGGAGCGGCCATTCGAACAGAGGCGGCGCGTCAAGAAGTCTGGCTCGGCTGAACCTTATGCAAATGAGAGCGGTTAACGCAAGGCGGTTAGCCAATGAAAGTACATCTTCGGTAAACAAGTTCTGTCCTTTGCTCTAGTCTTCCGGTCCGGAACAATAGCCTGCCAGAAATATTTGATCCGCCTGATAATCGTGTTGGTTTTATGAAAATATATTAAGCTATATAGTGGCGAAAAAAAAAAAAGTGCCGTTAAATTTAGAACAAGTTCGCCACTGCACCCTATCAAAAAGACCTTGTTGGCGACTTGAACCAAGACAGAATGTGCTTTGGAGGAACATGTCAGTGATATTTATGAGTGTTTAAATAAAATATGTTAACAGTAGTAGGCTACCTCCACTTTAGTAGCCTACGTTAGCTGGCATTGTGTAATTACATCAAATAAAACGTTACACCATACACTTTAGCCTATACACGGCCACAAGCGGCGACGGGAGAAAGGGCTAGGCGTCTGCAAGCGTCTACGCGCCACAACAGTGGACATGTACCGTGAGAGAAGCCGGCTTCCACTGAAAATGAACGACTTCCTGATTCTTTGGAAGCTCAAGTCGGCAGCGGTGTGTACGTACAGTAAGCAGGAGTCAAAATTAACTTTTTGAAATGTGAATATCTACCAGTCACTGACAAATGAAGTGGCGAAATTCACCCGCCATTCAATAGGTAATCCGTATTTTCTGTCTGAAGTCTACTAGCCAACTTAAATATTTACCAGCATAAGTCTGGTGCAATTTTGAGCCTTGCTTAGTAGGCCAAGCAAGCATTAGGCAACTGCAAGGCATCTGGTCAGGTTAATTAGCACAACACATTTCAGTTCTCGTTTTGAGAGAGAGAGAGAGATTTATTACACTCAGCACTAAATAACTAAATTTAGCCAGAAGGGCTAAATGCTTCCCCCCGTTGTTGAACATTTAGTACTGATGTTCTGAGGAGCAGACAAGGATGTTACACTCTCTAACATAGCAAAAAATTGCAGTTTTGGTACACACCACCGCCGACTTGAGCTACCAAAGAAGCTCTGGTCGCCCTGTCAAGGACACTTGTCAAAAAAGTACAGGGAAGCTGTTGCAGTTTTAATACACTGTAGGCCTGCAATGTTGGACTTTTTCGTAAGGGAGATGGTTATTGGGCAGCTGTGGCCTACTGGTTAGCACTCTGGACTTGTAACCGGAGGGTTGCCGATTCGAGCCCCGACCAGTAGGCATAGCTGAAGTGCCCTTAAGCAAGGCACCTAACCCCTCACTGCTCCCCGAGCGCCGCTGTGGTTGCAGGCAGCTCACTGCGCTGGGATTAGTCTGTGCTTCACCTCACTGTGTGCTGTGTTTCACTAATTCACGGATTGGGTTAAATGCAGAGACCAATACTTATACTTTTAACAGTGACCAACTATAAACCATTAAATATCTAGAGAGGGCTGAGACAGCTTTCATTCACCCTGAAATGAGCCATTTAACCATCATAGTGATTACAAAGCTGATGACATAAACATAAAACAGCATTAAAAAACCCAAGTTTCATGGGAATGAACATGTTCAATGGGAATGTGTTTAAATGTCCATTGAAATGTATGCAAATGCCCTATGCATAAGCAAAGCATTTGTAATTAGAGCTGAAAATTGCGATCTCAAAAGTTCTTTGTATCCTGCAATGTAGTATGTTTTTGTTGGTTTGCCACACACTGATCTGATTCCATGATTTTGTAGAGGGTAGCAGCAAAGATGGGCTACACACAGAGGAGGAGGAGAAGCCAGCAGCAGGAGCAGATGGGTCTATTATGACAGCAAAGCAGCAAGTTATTAGAAGGACAAGAACAGTTGAACTGAAAAAAACAGCAAGTGATGCCAAAGACTAGTGCAGGAAGATAGTGTGAGAAAGACAGAGAAACCCCAGTATGATGAACCATAAGCAGCTGATGAGAGCACAGAGAGCGATGAAGAGAACAGCTAGTGATGAGGACAACAGAACACAATAGCAAGAGGTGATCATGATCCGTTTTCTCTCTCTCTCTCTCTCTCTCTCTCTCTCTGTGTGTGTGTGCAATCCCATTTTAACATCAAACATGTTACTGTCTCTTTGGTAGATCTCTGGCATAGATCAAACAACAAAAGAGCAGTCAGGTGATGGAGAGAGAAGGGAGATCAACCGAAGGAGGTGCAGAACATTTGCTTAATGATACATTACATGCAATCTCACACTTAAACGTGTATGTACCTAGTAATTCAATAATAAATAATTGGGGCAGTCTAATGTAGTCTATTGTCTACTATAATAACACCTTTTATGTACTGTATATATATACAAAAAATCCTCAGCTAATCTTTACATTTACATCCGGTCCAGCCGGGCTAAGCCCATGTTGTCCTGAAAGTCTAGAAACGCCCCTGGTTTTGAGAATGTGATGTCAGAGTTGACACAAGTATCAAAACGATCGAGAAAAACTGTTAAGTTCCGTTACTTTTTTCTTTTTTTTCAAATTGATTGGTGAGTCCTGACTGGTGTGTCACCATGTGTCAGCATCAGCAGACTAATCTTCACTGTAACATGTGTGTGTCTGTGTGTATGTGTGTGTGTATGTGTGTGTGTGCATGTGTGTGCGTGTGTGGTTATCCTAATGGTTGTGTGTGTGTGTGTGTGTGTGTGTGTGTGTGCATGTGTGTGTGTGTGTGTGTGTGTGTGTGTGTGTATGTGCATGGTTATCCAAATGATTGTGTGTGTGTGTGGTTATCCTAATGATTGTGTGTGTGTGTGGTTATCCTAATGTGTGTGTGTGTGTGTGGTTATCCTAATGTGTGTGTGTGTGTGTGTGTGTGTGTGTGGTTGGTTATCCTAATGTGTGTGTGTGTGTGTGTGTGTGTGTGTGTGTGGTTATCCTAATGTGTGTGTGTGTGTGTGTGGTTATCCTAATGATTGTGTGTGTGTGATTATCCTAATGTTTGTGTGTGTGTGTGTGTGTGTGTGTTCTGCAGCCTGGCGATTGGCTCCATCCATGGCCATGCGTCGTGTCGTGGTGAGCTGAGTGTGGTCTGGGTGGATGCTCACGCTGATATCAACACTCCCCTGACCAGCACCACTGGCAACATCCACGGCCAGCCCATGTCCTACCTCATCCACGAACTGCACTCAAAGGTGTGTGTGTGTGTGTGTGTGCACTGCCTCAATTGCAAATTGCTCTTGATATAAGCTTCTCCTGTTGATCACTTTGTATGTGTGTGTGTGTGTGTGTGTGTGTGTGTGTGTGTGTGTGTATAAAGATGTTTTACTCCAAACTGCCCACTCTTTGACCTGGAGAGGTCGTTTTCTGCTCTAACCCTCCTCCTTATCTGGTCTGTCCATTTCAGGACTGGGGCGTGTGCTGTCCATTACAGCCAGTTTTACAGTTTTTCTCGATTGCTTTTTCCTGCTTAAGTAAACTGGAATCCACTTGGTCTTCATGACTACATTCTTTGCACAGCAGAAGTCATCTCTTGCGAATGTCTTCACACATTTTCATTGGGTTCACACATTTCTCACACCCTTTTGCAGTTAACACAGGTGTCAGTTAACACAGGTGTCATTCAAAAGCCCCAAACTCTATTGGTTTTCCCATGCTAAACAAAAGGAAAACATCTTTTCACAGGTGGTATAGATTCCTTGCATAAGTCTGAGGGCTAGTCCACACGTACGAAACCGATCTTTTTTTCCTCCGTCTTCCCTGAAACCGCATCAAGAATATTTGCGTCCAAACGGATCCGTCTCAACACGACTCAACACGTTACTTCATACCCCAGGCCTATAGGTGGCACTGTTTCTTTACAGAAATTGACCAAAGTTTGTGCTTTACAAACAGACAGAATAAGCTATGACAAAATGGCTAGTGCAAGGAAACCAGAATTGTTTGTGTGGACTGATGGTGAACTGTCAACTGTAGTCAACTGTAAAACTAATAAACTTTATTTTACGGTTTGTGAAGGGTGCAGTCCCGTCCTTTATTTGGCTAACGCAGGTAGGCCTAATCACCTTTACTTTCTTTGGTTGTAGTCCGTGATTCACATTAGTTTTGGCTATCACTAAACGCAAGGCTTACCCAAGTTCTAGGCTATTCTGTCGCCAATTTATAATATTGCTATAAAACCTTCGTTAGTAACAATACGTTTGCCTGCATCAAATCAAATCGCGCATTTGCAATCAGTGTGCTACCATCGGCTTAACGTGAGTTCTAAGCGTCTTTGTATGCTTATATCTGATTTCACTCGACTGTGAATGCATGTATATATGTTGTAAGACATGTAAAATAAATGAATGACACTGGCACTACGCACAAATTAATGTAGCCTGAACTTACACCGCACTTTCCTAATAACTTAAGTTCTCTCGCGTCACTGACCGTAGCTAGAATGCATTAAAAAAAAACGGGAAAAACAGTGTTCAGTCCACCAAGTCATAAGCTATCGGCGCTGCGCAGCACCGGTTGTGATATTTATCTTACGGAGTGTAATCGTAGGTAATGTCATGTATGAAAACTAGTATTGTTAGGCAATACTATAATTGCAAGTCCAGGGCAGCTGAGGTGACATCATCGATACGCAAGCAGGATGTGCGGTTTCGCTGTCTAAACGAATTCAAACGGGCTACGGTTTCAGATTTCTCCACTCTGGGACCAGGTTTCAGAAAAGTGCGGTTTCGGGCAGTGCGTTTACAGGATTCGTTTGGACGCTCGGCCAAGACGAAGCAAAACCTCTGCGTTTAACCTAAAAAGCGTCTCCGTGTGGACGGGCCCTGAATTCACCTGTGTGAAACTCGTTTGCACAATTCTTTAATCAGCAATCATTCATTATACATAAGACATGTTTGTTCAGTGTTGCTATTTGCAAGTATGGATCTAATGCACATTTAGACAAAGTACTGTATTGCCTATTTGGTGGAGAAAACAGTACAAAAGGTGTTTACTGTAGGTCTATTTCGATGAAAAAAAGTTGTAGTTCAATAAAATGTACTGTTTTGCTAGGTATTTACTGTATGTCTTACATGTCAATGACAGTTACATCTTGGGTGGAATGAATATATTATTTTTTATTCAGTACATTTTGTCTTTTCACAGTTTTTTTCTGATGCCAGAAAAATGAGAAAGTAATGGAACAGACATAGCAAAAATTCTCATTTTGAGAACTAGATGTGGCATTTTGTTGTCCAGTGTGTAATGATTGATTAAAGAGTGTTTTTGAATTGGCAACAAGTTGTAGTGTTTGAAGGCAAGATTTGCTTTTGCTGCATGTTTTAAGTGTTTTGAGAGAGTAACAGCCTTTTGCAAGCAAAATGTGTCATTTTGTAGAGAGTGCTTTTGTTCAGACACAGCTGTTAACTGTTTTGAGAACGTGATTTCAGAGTTGACACAGGTATCAAGAAAAACACGATCAAGAAAAACTGTAATAACCTCTCTTCCGTAGGCCAGAGATTTAACAGCTCTGCTGGCGTAGTGCTTTCTGACTAACACCACTGACATTCAGCTGCTCTTGTTATATTTCTTCCTATTTTGTCTGGACTGTGTCCATTTGCAGTTACTAGTTTCCTTGTTACTGTGTTGGTGATTTTCCACACTTTGCCCGGATTTACAATTAGGACACGAGATGTCGTATGCTTTCCTTCGCTATTTAAGGAAAACAAATACTTCTTCGCTGTCGCCTAGCTGCTCAGGTCATTGTGTACTCTTGCCTGAGCTGGTCGTCAGTGACCATCCAGGTGGCGTGCCACTGGTCCACTGTGTCCACTTCCTGGTCCGCTGTGTCCACTTCCTGGTCCGCTGCGTCCACTTCCTGGTCCGCTGCGTCCACTTCCTGGTCCGCTGCGTCCACTTCCTGGTCGTTTACTGGTCTGTCCGTTTGCTCTCCGCCACCAGATCCCAGCCATTCCGAGCTTCTCCTGGCTCAAGCCGTGCATCCGCGCCAAAGACCTCGTCTACATCGGCCTGAGAGACGTGGACCCTGGAGAGCAGTGAGTACACACAGGCTTCATGGACAAACTATGTGTGTGTGTGTGTGTGTGTGTGTGCGTGTGTGTAACCATGTGCATTATATTGATGTAGGTTTCACTACACAGGCTTCATGGACAAACTATGTGTGTGTGTGTGTGTGTGTGTGTGTGCGTGTGTGTAACCATGTGCATTATATTGATGTAGGTTTCACTACACAGGCTTCATGGACAAACTATGTGTGTGTGTGTGTGTGTGTGTGTGCGTGTGTGTAACCATGTGCATTATATTGATGTAGGTTTCACTACACAGGCTTCACTGACATGTATGACGTATGAAGGTTACATTTGTACTTGGATATTCTGCCCACAGACTATATTCAGATACTCAAATGATCAACTATCTGTTGATTTGGGTTGGATTTGGTTAAGGGGATGCTCAGTCATTTTACATGCTGAACTTGAATCTTAATAGATGATCTGTTAAGTGTCTGTGTGCGGACTATCCAGGTGAACCGTTACCTAGTAATGGGGACGAGACCGCCTATGCCGAGTCCGAGTCAAGACCGAGTCTTTGAAGGGTCGAGACCGAGTCGAGACCGAGTCTGTTGGTTTTTAAATACAGTCGAGTCCGAGTCAAGACCGAGTCTTTGAGGAAGCAAGTCCGAGTCGAAACCGAGTCCTTTAGGAGTCGAGACCGAGTCGAGACCAAGACCATAAAAAAATTTCAGTTTTAATATTCATAATTTAATATCACCCCAGTTAATAATCAACAGTTAGGCCTACAGACTAAGCTAGATTGGGAATTGTTTAGAGGAGCAGTCTTAACGTCTTAATATGGACTATGCTGACCTACAGACACTCACCGGCAGCAGAGCCATAGAGATAAATAAACGGCTCTGACTGCAGTATCTTTGCATTGCACCATGGGATGTCATTTTCAAATAATGCCGGTCAACATTGCATTTTATTATTATTGTTGTTATGTGTTGTCTGTTTTTTTATATGAACATAAAAAATGCGTTGGTCTCGAGGACTCGGTCTGAAATTACGAGTCCTTCTCCTCCCACTGTGGTCCGAGACCGAGTCAAGACCGAGTCTTTGAAGGAACAAGTCCGAGACGAGACCGAGAAAGCAGAAATTGGTCTTGAGACCGGACTCGAGTACTACATCACTACTGTTACCCATATTAAGCATGACCATTCATAAATAGATTATTACTATCAAATGCTTTTAAAGGCGCTCTAAGCGATGCTAGGTAAGTAGGCATTTAACTTGGTTTTGCTCAGTCAAATTTCTATCATTTGAAAAGGAGAGGGGATTTAAATTAAATCTATTTTCAATACAACGATCACAGAGTAAGTGGCATGGGCTGTCATAAGGACACAAATGTCAAACTTTCCCATGAGCACCCAGTGTATAGTGGTTTGGCCAAAACATTTGGATAATATGTTGACTTGCTCCGCTTTACTGAGGCAATTAAGGGAAATACAGAAACCAGACCGCCTGAAACCAGACCGCCTGAAGCCAGACCGCCTGACACCAGACCGCCTGAAGCCAGACCGCCTGAAACCAGACCGCCTGAAGCCAGACCGCCTGAAACCAGACCGCCTGAAGCCAGACCGCCTGAAACCAGACCGTCTGAAGCTGGGGAGGGGAAACATTACTGGTTTCCAAAACATTACGACTTGCTGATGGTGCACGCTCACAAATTTGACATCTTATATTGACACTTTTTACTGTGTGGTTGCAACAAAGAGAGTCGTTTTAACTGTGTCCCCTTGTTCCATCCACATCGTCATCTTGGCTTGGGAGTGAACTGAAATAAAAGTTAAATCCAGTGGCTACTGCTTGATTGTGGTCTGAGTGGTCAGGCAGTTAAATTCGGCAACATTTCCCTCAGGAGCCTGTTTCAGGAACAGCCGTGGAACTTTCAGGGAAATAGATCAATTCCTCAGAGTTGTTGCCTGACCCTATGACGGGGCAGTGCGGTCGGGCAAGGTTAGATGGAGGCTATAGGCATAGATATTAGAAAGCTAGATGCCGCATTGGGCTCCAAAACATAGATATTAGAAAGCTAGATACTGCATTGGGCTCCAGAACATAGATATTAGAAAGCTAGATGCCGCATTGGGCTCCAGAACATAGATATTAGAAAGCTAGATACCACATTGGGCTCCAGAACATAGATATTAGAAAGCTAGATACCGCATTGGGCTCCAGAACATAGATATTAGAAAGCTAGATGCCGCATTAGGCTCCAGAACATAGATATTAGAAAGCTAGATACTGCATTGGGCTCCAGCTCGTACGTAAATAGCGACGCCATCTTGGTGGGGGCAGCAATCACTGGAGGCCAATGGAGGAGCACGTGACTGGAAATCAGACAGGTGTCTGTGATTGGCTGCAAGTGTTGCCCATAGACAATAAAAGTGTTACCCCCACCAATATGGCGGCCGCGTTTACGATGCCACCTAATAGATCTCGACAGTCAATGCGGTATCTAGCTTTCTAATATCTATGGCTATAGGACTTTCATGAATTTAATTTCCTGTTTCAGTTACATCCTGAAGGACCTCAACATCAAGATGTTCTCCATGACCGAACTGGATCGGTTGGGAATTGCCAAGGTCATGGAGCGGACGTGCGATCACCTCTTCTCTAAGTAAGACTGTCTTAATCATGCTAATCCTTTTACTTGTAAAAATGAGCTCATACTCAGGGCCCATAATCACAAAGCATTTTATCTTATCTCTAAGAGTACTCCTAAATCGCAATAAAAAACATTTACTATTAGTTTTCTCTTAAAACCTATTCACAAAGCTGCTGAGACCCACTTTTAGTAAGGAAAAATGACAATTCCTAAGATAAGATAAAAGCTCCGTTGCTATAGTTGAAATCATTTCTCATGCACAAGCTTTTTTGCAGTGACCATGGTGATTGGCTGATGGAATACTAATGGAATACACTACAGATTGATGCAGTATCTTTGCAACGTTGTTTTAAAATTAATCTGTGTGAAGACACATTTGCATAGGCAAGAAGCAATTTAATAGATTTACAATGAAACGCTACATTTAGTTAAAATCTTCACAGTGAATGGTTTTGGCTGTTGTTGGTGACGTTATTGCATCCCTTACAATGCACAATTCCTCTGCCGTGATTGAGATCTCCAGTAAGTGCTTCTGCGTGTGCATTTCAAAAAATTGTGACGTGAAATGCTACATGCATCTGCTATGATTGTGAATAGGTCTTAGTGAGCTAGGAGTCCTACAGGATAAGGAGTGTAATGACTGACACACCCATTATTTTTAGGAGTTTCTCCTAAATCCGCCAGTTAGGAGCTACTTTTAGCTTTAGGATTCTTTGTGAATAAGTCTCTTTAAAAGAAGAACCAGTTACCTGAATCGTTGATGATTTCATGTATTTCAACTGTACGTAATTTAACGTAATTAAATTGATCATTATGATTTAGCCAAACTTAATCTTTACTCTTGTCCCATGCTTAACATAGTGCAGATATTCCTGTAGTGTGTTCTCATTTTACCCAGTGAAATATGAATATATATGTAGACAACAATTGCCCGAAGACCAAAGACAACATTGACCTTTGACGTTACATTAGTTGACATTGGTTGTTTATCTTTGACCCCTGTGTGTGCATCTGTTATAGGGGGAAGAAGCCCATTCACCTGAGCTACGATATCGATGCACTGGACCCCTCCATCTCACCCGCCACGGGCACACCTGTGAAGGGAGGACTGACCTACAGAGAGGGCATTTACATCACCGAGCTCATATGCCAGACAGGTAAGGGGTGACTATAGGTCATATGCCAGACAGGTAAGGGGTGACTACAGGTCATATGCCAGACAGGTGAGTGGCGTCTACAGGTCATACGTTAGGCAGGTGAGGTGTCTACAGGTCATACATTAGGCAGGTGAGGTGTCTATAGGTCATTCAGGCTCGCCTAGATTAATGTCCATCATGAAAAGCTAGGAAGACGTTAATTGCGATTAATCAAACTTGAATTTTTAACCTGTTTTTTTTTTGCTGCTGCCCAAAACCCCTTGTGGAAGTTACTGGTCCTTGCAGCCTCTCCGTTCTGGCTGACAAATGTCACCCCGATAGGCTACTTCTGGGTTTTCCATGTAGCTGTTTCCATCCACAACCCTTACCTGATGAAGGTCTAAGACCGAAACATTGTGTAATTTCAAATAAAAAATAATTGCTTGGGGAATGGTCAGTGTGTGGGACTCTTAAGTTTCCATCCACAATCAGGAACATGGTCAACAATGGGTCTTGTTTTCACATGTTACATGACATATGTCACTTACATCTTTCTCAAAAACGTTTCACGTGGGACCACCAGTGGCCTATAATCACAACAGAAGGGGCCACCGTGGCCCACTGGTTAGCACTCCGTACCTGTAATTAGTATGTGCTTCACCTCACTGTGTTCACTGTGTGTTTCACTAATTCACGGATAGGGATAAATGCAGAGACCAAATTTCCCTCCCGGGATCAAAAGAGTATATATACTTATTAGGGGTGTGAATCTCTCATGTAAAAGACGATACGATTCGCATCTAGATACATGGGCACGATTCGATACGATAAAAGATACATGTTCATAAAAAAATGATTCAGTACGATTCGATTCGATGCAATTCGATACAGTTCAAGAATGGAAAGCATTCTGAAAGATTTTTTATTATTTGCTCAAGGTGCACATTCATTTTATATTATCAATTATCATGGTCATGGTTGTCAATTAGGCAAAAAAAAAATGTGTGAATATGATGATCATATACTGTATTGAAATGAAAAAATAATAGTCTACATTTCAGTCAGACACTGCAGCCAAATACAACCTAAAAATACATTTTTTAAGACTTATGTGTATCTGATTGTTTTCAAGGAGCTGTAACCTATTGTTGAGGTAAGACAGTACCGAAATAAAATAAAACAGTGCATAAGACACTCTTGGCCTTTTCCTATAACCTACAAGAATAAAGGCCTACATATCAATGAATTCTCTGGGCCTATTTTGTTCCAACGGTAGACCTAATCTGCAGAAACCACAAGTCTGAGTCAATATGAACAAAATAATAATAATTTGTGCATCGTTTTAGCAGCAAGGGACAAATTATTCTATAACATTAAAGAAATCCCTTCATCAAATGTAAAGTAGGCTACTCTAACAGACTGTCGTTGCTGTTTAGGAATGCTATAGTAGGCTTAAGTGTTTAATTTCGCGCTGGATTTTGAAAAACAAAAGAGTAAAAACTGTCAAACAGTGCGAGTGCGAGTTGTCACGTGCTTAAGTTGCAGTAGATGTATGGGTAATGAGGTCCTTTGACAACTTTGGGCAATGAATGTAGCCCAAAACGAACTGCATTATCCACAAATCCGTGCCACGTGTAGTTTCAAAACCGGATGTGGGATGAACGCACTGCTTGCAACGTAAATGAGTGTCTAAGTGAGCAGAAAAGGTTGTGAACCGATTCGTAACAAGTAAATCGATATAACGACCGGTTCATTTCAGTTTTATTCCGATACGGTGCTTCGTGTATCGATGTAGCCGTATCTTACACGTTAAAAACGGATGCCGATACGTATCGGTTAATCTTAACACCCCTAATACTTATATACTTAGAAGCCGAAGAAATATTTGATATTAGTCAATAGACATTTGAACAACAAACTATTGCCACCAAAGTGAAGAACCCAGTCTCAGAAAAGAGTGTGGAACCCTGAAGTGTGTGTGCGCGACCACTCACATTATACATTGTACAGCACAAGATGAATGTTTTCTTTAAGCAATGCTAAAACACCCAGCCCAACATTGTGATATGTTAAAAGGGTACAGATGTATTAATTGCTTACGAATTGCTTACGGTGTGTGTGTGTGTGTAGTGTTTATTGCCGTAATAATGAGCTTGACTGGTAACGTAATAGCTTCTGCCTCAGGCATATCTTGGCTATACGCTGAATTTTGGATCCTGATTTTTTTGCGCTGTTGCGCAGCATTAAATGCAGCAATTAGACGTTTTCTCAGCACTTCCAGAGTCCCTAACTAAATGTCTTTTTTAACATACAAACCTGTTTCTGTGTGTGTGTGCGTGTGCGTGCCCCTCAGGCCTGTTGTCCGCGGTGGATATGGTGGAAGTAAACCCCAAGCGCGGTCGCTCAGAAGCCGAGATCAACTCCACGGTCAGCTCGGCGGTGGACCTAGTTCTGGGCTGCTTCGGACGTCGCCGAGAGGGCTCGCACCCCTCAGATTACATCATGCCCATGCCATGACACAGATACCCCACCACTCAACCTGTTTTTTAAACTCTGTGCTGAATGCTGAACTTTCTAGAGGGAAGTTTTATTTCATGTCATTTTCTAGGATGATGCTGTTTCCCTCCTACTGTATGAGTAAATGAAAAAGTGAGAGTGTGATTTCAAATGTACGACTCAAGCCTTCACTACGGGACGACCAATCCTGTGTTCCCAGAGCACACTCTCTCACACACACACACACACACACACAGACACACAGACACATGTGAGAGGTAGAGGGATGACCAGTGTTGAGGCGGACTCACTTGTCACACTGTCACTTCCCCTGTACAAGTTCCCCCAACAAGCTGCAGCAGTAACCCTGATCACAAGAGATGCACTCTGCACCCACACAAACTGAGCATAGACTTTTTATTTCAGTAGAAAACATCCGTCCATTCATACACCCAAAAAATAGATATATAATCCACAGTCTGCGCTCCTCACAGATGAGCAGTCATCTTTAAAACACTTTTTTGTTTAAAAAACAAACAAACAAACAAACAAACAAAAACAAACCTAAAAACTAAAATAATACAGTGGCCTCGCGCCCCAGAGGTCACGGTGAAGGTCAATCCCACAGGTCACACACCCACACCACACACAGCAGGATGCAGGGGTAACAGAGCGTTAGAGGTCATGAGCGTGGGGTAAGAGGGCTGTTCGGGGCAACAGAAGAAGAAGGGTGGGGTATGGGGGGGTAAGAGAGGGGAGCAGGAGTGTGCTGAGGGGTAACTAATGGCTCGTGGGGCAGGTGAGACAGGCATCAGGCCTGAAGCAATAGAATGGGGTAGAAGAGTTTTTGGGTGAATAACAATAGTAATAATAATGGGGCAGCAGGTACAACAGATAGATATGAGACACTCAGGCGTCGGAGGGAGGTTCTGCTGTATATCCTCTGCATGGGTACTTACATGTAGTGCACAATGTGTGTGTGGGAGGGTGTGTATGTGGGATGGGGAGGGGGGGGGGGGGGGGAGTAACAAAGTTGAAAATCAATGGTACTGCACTTTGAGCAGTCTGGTTTGGAAGCAGAGTGATGGGAGGGGGGGGGGGGGGGGGGGAAGAAGGAGAAAGATACATAATGTACTTTTGGCTTCAAAGGGTCGTGTTTACAAGTGTCCTGAAGTGAACGACCTCAGGGCTGGTATAGAGTGATCCTAGAGGGAGGAGGGGGAAGAGAGAGGGGGGGTGGACAGAGAGAGAGAGGAGGGAAATATCTGACCTGTCACTAGAGCGCAGAGGGACTGTCTGTCACACTGCCAAACACCCCCCCCTCAAGTCCAGTAGATAATCACCCACTTAAGCTCCTGCAGTAATCTCCCACACACACACACACACACACACACACACACACACAGAAGACTAGTGTACCTGGAGGCCTTCAGCTAATCTGTTCAGTGTCAGCTGAGTCAGACACAGGTTCAGCACACTGGTCATCCGATGTAAGTGGGCGGGGATGACCGGAAGACTGGCATCTAGTTTAACATTTCTACACCAATACAAACAGTGCAAAGGCGGAGCTCCAACTAGGGGCCATAGACCCCGAAGTGGACAGGTGTGGCAGCACATTCGTTAATTTAGGGGAGGGAGTTAGGAAAGGAAAAGGCTGTGGCATTTTTCACCACCATTCACCACAACTCAAGTAGAAGAAGGGTGGTGTAGAGAGAGAGAGAGAGTTCTGTAAAGAAGAGTATTAACTCCTGTAGAGTTAAGAGTGGAGTGTTGACTTCCACAGAATTCATAATAGGAGGAAGTTAACTTTCACTGAGTTATAGAGTAGAGTGTTAATTTCAATAGAGTTAAAAGTGTGGAGTGTTAATTTCCATAGAGTTAAAAGTGTGGAGTGTTAATTTCCAAAGAGTTA
>NC_055959.1:37988279-37990779 GCF_018492685.1 Alosa sapidissima | reverse complement strand
CCGATCCTGCCGAGACTGCTGCCAGTGAGGTCATGCATCAGGAGGAGGTGGGCGGGGCTTGTGTTGGTTCTGGGCGGGGCTCCAGTCCTGTGGGCGGGCCTTACCTCTTGCTGACGCGGTAGGGGGCGGTCTCCAGCACACCTGTGATGGGGTTGGAGATGGTGGCTCTCGCCAGCTGTGGAGCCCGCCCCGCCCAGAGGAGTCGGTTACAACACAACACCGCTCTGTGTGGCCCTCAAGGGCACCCTTACAGCCACACAATCACACAGAGTAGAATGGACATTCCCGTTCCCAAAAACGCTGCGTTTGGATTCTCCGTCCTATCGGCTTTTTCTGTCCTCTTTCCCTTGACGTCTATGGGACACTTAACAACGTCAAGGTAAGGAAAGGTAAGAAGCTGAATTCATACAGGACAACCGCAATGTTAAGAAAATCTGACTCCGTTTACACTAAGCTACATAGTTATGGGAGGGCAGGTGTAACTGACGTGTCATGTTGACTGGTTGTTGCTACCTGGCATAAGGAATTGTGGGGCGTCACTATTAGCCTTCCTATTGTAAAGGATGTCTAAGTGCACCCTATGTTAAAAGAGATTTGAAAAGGAAGCACTGAAGCACCTTTCCTAAGCATGCGAATGTGAATGCACAAAAAGTCCAGAAGTGTCCCAATTTTTGTTCTCCGCACTCGGAGGGGTCCAGTGTGCAGACCGACTATGCAACAGATAGAAATGATGATATAAGTGAAGAAATTGCATCCCACTTTCCGTGCCAAATGTTCCACTAACGACGACAAAGTGAACAGGGTTATAACTTGTGCTGAGTGGCAGGATCAGGGTATGGGAATCAGATCAAGGGCTTCATTGAGGGAATGTTTAAATATGTTAATCATTGAGAAAAAAACAGACTATATAGTTTTAAACAAATGTAACATTTGTAAATCTATAGTTAAGCAATGTACAGACAGATACACAAATAAATGACCATAAATCAATTTTGTGTAACAACATGACAAGACATTTGGTCAAACAAAAGTGAGAGATGGATGTTGTGACACTCTGTGATACTCCAATGGCCTCCCATGCCACTCATGACTTTTCAGTGATGTCATGTTAGCCTGACGAGCCAGACGCAGATGTTGATGTAGGGTCTGGGGACTCACCATTCGCAGTGCTCAGTCCAAGGGGCGGGATAATCGGTTGTCTTTTAAATTCCCTCTGCACGCAATAGGACAGCGCTACAACTCATGAGTCCCATGCGTTTTCCCACCAGCGGAGCTAGTTGGCTAGTTCAAACTTTTGCCAACTTAAAAAAAGCTTAACTCGTGTCACGCTGTTCGCCAACAGCAACATCCATCTTCTTTGTTTTCAAGTAGTAGGGAATTCACGCCGAACCGTTGCAACTCTGCCATCAATCATTATGATAGGCCCGCTTACCGACTCTATACACGATGTGATTGGCCTTATCGAAGTTTAATTTCTCCAGCTCGCAAGCCAACGGAGAGTTGCTAGACTACCCTGCTAGGGTGCGTCTAGATTTCTAGGCTAATGTCATGTGGCTCAGACTGAGATCACTTTCACTGATAGACTGAAATGCTGCTAGCAAACCTTTCTAAAGTTGAAACGGGAATGTTGAAACAGGAGTGTTGAAATGGGAGTGTTGAAACGGGAGTGTTGAAACAGGAGTGTTGAAATGGGAGTGTTGAAACGGGAGTGTTGAAACGGGAGTGTTGAAATGGGAGTGTTGAAACAGGAGTGTTGAAATGGGAGTGTTCATAGCTTCAAGTGGGATTCCGATGTAAAGGTTCTGATGGAGATGCAAGACTCATTTGATGCCCCATGCAAAGTTCTGTTTGTAGAGGAATGTTGCTGATATTGCACATCATGTCCATTGTACTCTTTGTAATTCTACACTTCTTCCACTAGGAGGAGACACTACCTGCACCTCTGTGTGCATACCTCTACGGTGTAATACACACACACACACACACACACACACACACACACACACACACACACACACACACACACTACAGAATGGAGCACAACAGGCTCTGGAGCCATGCTGTCGACTCCACACGTGTTGACACTCCACACACTGTAAAGCTTTCTACAGCCGTACAGGTGTGCAAGGTGGAATTTTGAATTCAAGGATTTCTGAATTCAAACACACACACGCGCACACACACAAGGCTGGGAACTTGGAAGAAGTTTGCCCACAACACAAATTTATTTGCATTTAATTCTTGAGTCAACTTGGTGAGTCAAAGACAAGTACAAGCTAGCACAACTGTCTTTGTTCTTAGAAGGAGAATCTCAGAACATGAACACAGATACACACACATTAATATACACAGACACACACATACACCCTGAGCTGTGGTGTGCATCTCTGTTCTTGTTTGGAAGGGATGGTGTAGATCTCTGATCTGGTTTGGACATGGTGGTGGGCATCTCTGATCTGGTTTGGAAGGGATAGTGTGCATCTCTGATCTGGTTTGGAAG